>NC_084732.1:99902428-99904928 GCF_033978785.1 Entelurus aequoreus | reverse complement strand
GTCCGTAAGCACACATGATTGTGCGTGCTGCTGCTCCACTAATAATACTAACCTTTAACAGTTAATTTTACACATTTTCATTAATTACTAGTTTCTATGTAACTGTTTTTATATTGTTTTACTTTCTTTTTTATTCAAGAAAATGTTTTTAATTTATTCATCTTATTTTATTTGATTCATTTTTTTAAAAAAGTACCTTATCTTCACCATACCTGGTTGTCCAAATTAGGCATAATAATGTGTTAATTCCACGACTGTATATATCGGTTGATATCGGTATCGGTAATTAAAGAGTTGGACAATATCGGCATTTCGGATATCGGCAAAAAGCCATTATCGGACATCCCTACTTGTAACCCTACAATACTCCGTTTGTGGACAAAGCACATGTCATCTCCCCGAAAGGGACAAGTGGTAGAAAACGGATGGATTAACCTGAGTAAACAACTTCTAGTGACAAATATTCAACAGAACTGCCTTCCCGCAGGAGCTAGCGACCACAGCTGAGCTAATGCTGCTCTGTCTGGCTCTCTTGCCGATGTCACTCTGCTTTCATGAAATGTATTTCGACTGCACATGCCACAGTTACTCTCCCTCCTTATTAAAAATGGATTATATTTACTAATTCAATGCATTTTTTGGGAAAAGTAACAAGTAACAATGTTTAATTACTTTTTAAAATTACTTTTGCAAAAACTGCTAATAACAAATATGTGCGGGGTGGTTTCCTAGATTATGATCATCACTTTGGCCCCGATTGAGATGTGGTTGATTGATGAGCCTCTTGTTCACTTTTATGTTGAGGCTATTCGGATGTGCAGTGATTTGTATCAATATTTGCTTGAATTGATTAAGTATTTTAGTTGTGGTTTTTTAATGTGGGGGTAAAAATACATTTGATTTGTACTATACTGTATTTATGTTAACTGTTTGTCAAAAAAACAACAACACTTGACCCACCTGATCCCAGTACCAGCCACACTGGTTTAAATGTAACTTAGATAATTCACTATGTAAAAGCACTTTGAGTCACTAGAGAAAAGCGCTATAGAAATATGACTCACTTCAACTGCGAGTCATTGATTTGCTCAAAACTTGTTGAAAGTAAGCAAAGTAAAAATTAAGTGCACATTTTGAAAGTCTTAGCAATAATCTCTCAAACAAGGCACGGTTACTAATCGATAATGTAGTAAACACACTCATAAACAACTTAACATGTACATTGTTTACTCTTCGTTAGCTTAAACAGTTGTCAAAACAAACATTGTTGTTTACCTTTTTCAGATGACCATGCTCATGTTTTGTTTTGTTGGTATAAGGCGACCCAAGCTCAGTGTGATTACCGAGAGAAGCAAAATAAATTCACCCTCAGCCGGTAGATGCAACTTGATGCGCATGATTGTGTCATCCTTACTGTAATTGTCTCTCTCCAAGGTTGTACGACAGATCAGTTGTGGTCTTGTGAACGACATCTTCCTGCAGGACCTGGCCTTCACAGGTGTTAGATTCTTGTCCTTGTAGCTGGCGTTCACGTTAGCATGTAGCTATCGGTGTTTTCACCTCAGAGTCTCCGAAATCCCCCGGGAAAGGTCACTGGATTTGTCTCTAGCAGCTGTTTACGACTAAAAAAAACTTGCCAAGAGGACTGACAACACATTCGCTTTAAGAAGGTATTTTAAACTTGATGTGTGTCGATGATAAAAATGTTTTAAATGAGTTCCACAGGGGAAGATAATGTTTGTTTACTTTCAAATCGCTTTACGGAAACTGAACGGTACAGTACTTGCAAATGAGACACAGCTCCTCCAACCTCCGAGGACAAAGCTACGAACAATGGGAGACCGGGCTTTCTGCTCCAGTCTGTGGAACGCTCTCCCTGACCACCTGAGGGTACCACAGACTGTGGATGCTTTTAAAAAAGGCTTAAAAACCCTTCTTTTAAAAAAAAACAACATTGTTTTAGATATATGCATACTAGTTCTAGCTATTAGGCTGTTCTAGTTGTTATTTTTCAGTAGCACTTTGAGGTTGTTTACTCAATGTAAAGTAATTTTTTTTGGCAAATAAATCTACAGCTGCGTAGGGAAAGTGTTAAATTAAAAACATTTCAATAAAAACAATGAAAGTATATATTAAGATGTTTGAGAAGACACTAAAGTACCGAAAATTGGTACCATTGACACTGGTATCGATTTCCAGGTACCGGAAATTGCTTCAGGTACCCATCCCTGGTTATAAAATGGCACATAAAATAATAACAGGCCAAACAAGATAGATCCATACAGTCTGAAGTAGTTTTTGCCTCATCTTGTGCTTAAAAACGTGGTTAAAAAAATCGCACTACCGACCTGAGAAGACCTGAAAAGTCCAAAAAAGAAAGAGATGATACATTAGTATCTGCTCACAGATGCCACCTGGTGGCTGTTTAAGCACACTGCCGCCAGTCATTGATAGTCCCACTCGTTAATAATTCAGCCACACGCAGGATTCTCAAAAGAAT
>NC_084732.1:99894928-99897428 GCF_033978785.1 Entelurus aequoreus | reverse complement strand
ATCCTCTTTTACTCAGTAAAAAAACAAAGTTTTCTTAGTCTTCAAGGTACAGTTTCTGCAGGTTATTAAAAAGCCTTAAAGGTAATTCAATGGGATTTAGCAAAAATTGAGGCTTTAAATGGCAACAAAAAGACAACAAAACAAACCAACCGACCCAGTTTTTCCAATAGGGGGAAAAAAAACTGCACTTCAAACGAGGTCGGAGTCTGCGTCTGTGGTTTCAGCGCCATTGTTTGAGGGAACATGGGAAACAATTCAAAAACATGAATACTCCTCTTTTACTCAGCCAAAAAACAAAGTTTCTGCAAGTTATTAAAAACACATTAAAAGTAATTAAATGGGATTCAGCAAAAATTGAGGCTTTAAATGGCAACAAAAAGACAACAAAACAAACCAACAGACCCAGTTTTTCGAATAGGGGGACAAAAAAGCTGCACTTCAAACGAGGTCGGAGTCTGCGTCCGTGGTTTCCGCGCCATTGAGAAACAATCCAAAAATAGTTAATAGTTTTGAAAACCCAGAAATTGAGTTCAAATAATACCCTTATAACCAAAAAAATGGATTGGTCTTCATAAAAATTAACTCCAAAATGTAACCCAACAACTTTTTTTTTTTTATTCTCTTTAAAAAAAAAAAAAGTTGTATTTATTAATTTTATTATTTTGAAAATTATGAATCAATCTTAAATTGAGAAGAAATTTACATTTGTAATTTTACCAGCTCTTTGTAATTCTTAATTTCGACAACTTTCAAGTTTATTTTTTATTTTGTTTTAATTCTCTTTTTAAAAAAAATTGTATTTATTAATTTTATTAATTTCATTATTTTGAAAATGATGAATAAATCTTAAATTGAGAAGACATTTGCATTTTTACTTTTACGAGCTCTTTGTAATTCTTCATTTCGGCAACTTTTTATTTTATTTTATTTATTTTTTTAATTCTCTTTAAAAAAAACAACAACATTGTATTTATTAATTTTATTAATTTCATTATTTTGAAAATTATCAATCAATCTTATATTGAGAAAAAATTTACATTTTTATATTACCAGCTCTTTGTAATTCTTCATTTCGGCAACTTTTGAGTTTATTTTTTATTTTGTTTTAATTCTCTTTTAAAAAAAAAAAAGGTTTTATTAATTTTATTAATTTCATTATTTTGAAAATGATGAATAAATCTTTAATTGAGAATACATTTGCATTTTTACTTTTACCAGCTCTTTGTAATTCTTCATTTCGGCAACTTTTGAGTTTATTTTATTTATTTTTTTAATTCTCTTTAAAAAAAACAACAACATTGTATTTATTAATTTTATTAATTTCATTATTTTGAAAATTATGAATCAATCTTATATTGAGAATAAATTTACATTTTTATATTACCAGCTCTTTGTAATTCTTCATTTCGGCAACTTTTGAGTTTATTTTTTATTTTGTTTTAATTCTCTTTAAAAAAAAAATTGTATTTTTGAATTTTATTAATTTAATTATTTTGAAAATGATGAATAAATCTTAAATTGAGAAGACATTTGCATGTTTACTTTTACCAGCTCTTTGTAATTCTTCATTTCGGCAACGTTTGAGTTTATTTTTTATTTTGTTTTAATTCTCTTTTAAAAAAAAAATTGTATTTATTAATTTTATTAATTTCATTATTTTGAAAATGATGAATAAATCTTAAATTGAGAAGACATTTGCATTTTTACTTTTACCAGCTCTTTGTAATTCTTCATTTCGGCAACTTTTGAGTTTATTTTATTTATTTTTTTAATTCTCTTTAAAAAACAACAACATTGTATTTATTAATTGATTTAATTTCATTATTTTGAAAATGATGAATACATCT
This sequence comes from Entelurus aequoreus, assembly GCF_033978785.1. NCBI lineage: Eukaryota > Metazoa > Chordata > Actinopteri > Syngnathiformes > Syngnathidae > Entelurus > Entelurus aequoreus. The sequence goes on along the minus strand of NC_084732.1, from coordinate 99,895,581 downwards.
TAAATTGAGAATAAATTCGCATTTTTACTTTTACCAGCTCTTTGTAAATCTTCATTTTGGCAACTTTTGAGTTTTTTATTTATTTTTTTATTTATTCTCTTTAAAAAAAAAAAGGTTGTATTTATTAATTTTATCAATGCCATTATTTTTGAAAATTATGAATCAATCTTAAATTGAGAATAAATTTACATTTGTACTTTTGCCAGCTCTTCGTAATTCTTTATTTCGGCAAATTTTGAGTTTTTTTTTGTTTGAGACACTTTTTTTTTTTTTTTTTAACCTGAACCAAATAGTTTGTCTTGTCCGTTCATTTAATCAGAGTGCAAAACTTTGTCATGTGATTCCTTCTCCTTTATAGCTAAAATAGCTATAACGTTGTAATGTTTATATATACATATATATATATATATATATATATATATATATATATATATATATATATATATATATATATATATATATATATATATATATATATATATTTATTGTACTTTTGCCAACTCTTCGAAATTCTTCATTTCGGCAACTTTTGAGTTTTTTTTTTGTTTTTTTTTCCCTGAACCAAATAGTTTGTCTTGTCCGTTCATTTAATCAGAGTGCAAAACTTTGTTAAAATTCCTTCTCCTTTCCCGCGGGGTTGATTGGACAGGAGA
>NC_084732.1:99842428-99889928 GCF_033978785.1 Entelurus aequoreus | reverse complement strand
TGGATCTCCATTCCCTGCCTTGTTAGCCGCCTTGTGCTAGGTTTTTTTTTGTATTTACAAACGTATAATGAACAGGAAGGAAAAGGAAATATGTGGAGGACGGGCCAAAAACAAGTTGAATTGTTTGCCAACATAAATGTAAATAAAAAGGAGACTTGTAGAAGTTGGCCTTGGACAAGAACTCATCTCCAGCTGGATATTTGATGGGAGCTTTCCTCCATGACCATTATGTTCATTAAATTCCCCGGGATTTTTGGTGTGTTTGACAACAAGGAGATCTCAATTCCAGCAATTTGCTGCTTAGCAATGGAAAGCCGGAGACACTTTTCAAGCAGGGGAGAAGAACAACCCGGAGAGCGATAAGACAAAGGCGCTGAAGAGGAAATGAGAGCGACAATAAGAAGCAATCAATGCTCTGTTTAGTGAACACCATTCCAGCTGCGAGATAGAATTGTCTGCAGGTGGCAGCCTTTCCAATTGTCATTTGCTCCTTTTTTTATTACATTTTGGCGTGACAATTGATCTCACTGGTTAATGACCAGAGTGCTGTTGAAGAGCTTTTTTTTCTCAATAGAATGTTCTAAACGTGTTCTACGCAGGTATAAATGATTTTGGGCCTTGGAAGCCTGGAAATAATCTGTGTCAAAGTATTTTCCGGACTACAGGGCGCACCGCTAAATAAGCCGTAACCACTAAATTTTAGAATAAACATTTTTTTCCCCATATACCAGGGGTCCCCAAACTTTTTGACTCCGGGGCCGCATTGGGGTAAAACAATTTGGCTGGGGGCCGCACTATATATATATATATATATATATATATATATATATATATATATATATATATATATATATATATATATATATATATATATATATATATATATATATATATATATATATATATATATATATATATGTATATATATACATATATATGTATATACATATATATATACATATATATATATATATATATATATATGTATATATATATATATATATATATATATATATATATATATATACACTACCGTTCAAAAGTTTGGGGTCACCCAAACAATTTTGTGGACTAGCCTTCATTTCTAAGAACAAGAATAGACTGTCGAGTTTCAGATGAAAGTTCTCTTTTTCTGGCCATTTTGAGCGTTTAATTGACCCCACAATGTGATGCTCCAGAAACTCAATCTGCTCAAAGGAAGGTCAGTTTTGTAGCTTCTTTAACGAGCTAAACTGTTTTCAGATGTGTGAACATGATTGCACAAGGGTTTAATATAACAGTTTTCTTTTAAGTAATAGAGAAATTTATCAGAGCTGTTTATTTATTTAATGGAGGAATGTACTTAATCATAGAACAGGCATCGAATGTTATTAAACAAGTATTTATTTTGAATCGAAACGTTACATCCCAGAAATCGAATCGAGTGGTGCCCAAAGATTCACAGCCCTAACATAAAAAATAAATAAATAATAATAATAAATTAAAATAAATAAATACATTAAAAAAAGATATATATCCATATATATTTTATTTATATTTTTTTGTATTTTTTTATGTATGTGTTATGTATATATATATATATATATATATATATATATATATATATATATATATATATATATATATATATATATATATATATATATATATATATACATATATATATATATATATATATATATATATATATATATATATATATATATATATATATATATATATATATATATATATATTAAAAATAATACACACATATATATATATATATATATATATATATATATATATATATATATATATATATATATATATATATATATATATATATATATATATATATATATATATATAAATAATACACACACACACAAACTTTTGAACGGTAGTATATATATATATATATATATATATATATATATATATATATATATATATATATATATATATATATATATATATATATATATATATATATATATATATATATATATATATATATATATATATATATATATATATAAATATATATATACACTACCGTTCAAAAGTTTGGGGTAACCCAAACAATTTTGTGGAATAGCCTTAATTTCTAAGAACAAGGATAGACTGTCGAGTTTCAAATGAAAGTTCTTTTTTTCTGGCCATTTTGAGCGTTTAATTGACCCCACAAAAATGTGATGCTCCAGAAACTCAATCTGCTCAAAAAAGGAAGGTAAGTTTTGTAGCTTCTGTAAGGAGCTAAACTGTTTTCAGATGTGCGAACATGATTGCACGAGGGTTTTCTAATCATCAATTAGCCTTCTGAGCCAATGAGCAAACACATTGTACCATTAGAACACTGGAGTGATAGTTGCTGGAAATGGGCCTCTATACACCTATGTAGATATTGCACCAAAAACCAGACATTTGCAGCTAGAATAGTCATTTACCACATTAGCAATGTATAGAGTGTATTTCTTTAAAGTTAAGACTAGTTTAAAGTTATCTTCATTGAAAAGTACAGTGCTTTTCCTTCAAAAATAAGGACATTTCAATGTGACCCCAAACTTTTGAACGGTAGTGTACAAATATGCGTGAAAACACTCCTGCAGACATCACACACGGGACGCTTTAGTAACTAAGAATTGTTTTAGTTATATTGTAAAACCTACAAATGGGGTGATGAGTGAAGAATCCACTGGAGTCAGTCTTGTAGATCGTCCTCCTTATACTCAGGCTCAAAAATACTGCAGAAAATACATGTTATTGCGATCGTGTGTGTTACTACATTACATATATACTTACAGCATTTCTTAAAGTGCTATAAAGCGCTCTAAAAAACTTTGGAAAACCTCCATTATGGTTTGATATACCCGCTGCAAGTATATACTGTACATTGTGAATTAGCACATGTTTGTTTACATACCTTAATTGTTTCCAAACACGACCTTAGAGTGACGGTTTGTTAAAGTATAAAATTGCGATTGAATTAAAAATGAACCATTCGGCCTTGGACTCGGGGCTGATTTCCATCTTTGATGGATGGGATGCTTCCCAGTAAGTATGCGTAAACAAAGAGAATATATTCAGGTGAAGACCTTTTATGTAATTAGCTCCATCCTTGGATTTATTAGAATACTTTTAATTAACGGCTGCAGCTGAGATCACACGCACACCCTGCATGAAAGCCGAGGTTAATCACCCCCCCGATAAGTCAGTTGTAAAGTTTGCTGGAGCGCTTTCATCCGGGTCAGAGGTCACGAACGGGACGAGGGTCGGCTTGTTTTGTGCAAAGATACTTCAAATACATCAACATCTACGGGAAATGTGCCAAATAAACACACATCTAGATAGGAAGATAAAACAATTGTTTTCTGTTTCAACTGTGCATCGTTCATTTTTGGTGGCCAAAAAACAAATTACCACTCCACTTCATTTTAAAGAAGTCCATTCCAAACAGGTTAGTGTTTTTCTTCTGTGGTTGACTCGTTTCACTTGATCAAACCTGCACTTAGCATGCAGATGTTTGACATAAATAATGGATACATTTAGTGTTCGCACATTTAGATTGTTTTTTTTGACATGAAGTTGTTAATAGAAATGTTCAATCTAAATTTAAAATGTTGAAGCTAATGAATCTAATTGTTAAATCTACACAATCAATCTAAAATCTAGATGTTAGATCTAATTGTTAATAGTAATCGTTGATTCAAAATATATTTGTTAAGTCTAAATGATCAATCTAATTAAAAAAATTAAAAAAATTAAAAATCTAAATGTTAACAATTTGGTAAAAGTGAACGTTGATTCAGAATCGAATTGTTAAATCTAAATGATACATCTAAAACTAATTGTTCAATCCAAACATCAAATCAGAAATGTTAAATCCATTGTTTTAATCTAAATGTTAAGTCTAAATCTAATTGTTAAATGCAAACAATACATCTCAATCTAAATGTTAAGTCTAAATCTGTTCAATTTACTGGAAATGTCAAATGTAAATATGAATTTAAAATATATTTGTTAATGATAACATGCATTATGATAAATGCAATTATTACATTTAAAAACCAAACGTTAAATCTAATTGTTAAATCTAAATGATCAATCTATAATCTAAATGTTAAGTCAATTTGGTAAAAGTGAATGTTGATTCAGAATCGAATTGTTAAATCTAAATGATCAATCTAAAACTAATTGTTCAATCCAAACATCAAATCAAAAATGTTAAATCCATTGTTTTAATCTAAATGTTAATTCTAAATCTAATTGTTAAATGCAAACAATACATCTCAATCTAAATGTTAAGTCTAAATCTGTTCAATTTAAATGTCAAATGTAAATATGAATTTAAAACATATTTGTTAATGATAACATGCATTATGTTGAATGCAATTATTACATTTAAAAAACAAACGTTAAATCTAATTGTTAAATCTAAATGATCAATCTATAATCTAAATGTTAAGTCAATTTGGTAAAAGTGAATGTTGATTCAGAATCGAATTGTTAAATCTAAATGATCAATCTAAAACTAATTGTTCAATCCAAACATCAAATCAAAAATGTTAAATCCATTGCTTTAATCTAAATGTTAAATCTAAATCTAATTGTTAAATGCAAACAATACATCTCAATCTAAATGTTAAGTCTAAATCTGTTCAATTTAAATGTCAAATGTAAATATGAATTTAAAACATATTTGTTAATGATAACATGCATTATGTTGAATGCAATTATTACATTTAAAAAACAAACGTTAAATCTAATTGTTAAATCTAAATGATCAATCTAAAATCTAAATGTTAAATCAATTTGGTAAAAGTAAATGTTGATTCAGAATCAAATTGTTAAATCTAAATGATCCATCTAAAACTAATTGTTTAATCTAAACATCAAATCAAAAATGTTAAATCCATTGTTTTAATCTAAATGTTAAATCTAAATCTAATTGTTAAATGCAAACAATACATCTCAATCTAAATGTTAAGTCTAAATCTGTTCAATTTAAATGTCAAATGTAAATATGAATTTAAAACATATTTGTTAATGATAACATGCATTATGATGAATGCAATTATTACATTTAAAAAACAAACGTTAAATGTAATTGTTAAATCTAAATGATCAATCTAAAATCTAAATGTTAAATCAATTTGGTCAAAGTAAATGTTGATTCAGATTTAAATTGTTAAATCTAAATGATCCATCTAAAACTAATTGTTCAATCTAAACATCAAATCAAAAATGTTAAATCGATTTTTTTAATCTAAATGTTAAGTCTAAATGTAATTGTTAAATGTAAACAATACATCTCAATCTAAATGTTAAGTCTAAATCTGTTCAATTTAAATGTCAAATGTAAATATGAATTTAAAACATATTTGTTAATGATAACATGCATTATGATGAATGCAATTATTACATTTAAAAAACAAACGTTAAATCTAATTGTTAAATCTAAATGATCAATCTAAAATCTAAATGTTAAATCAATTTGGTAAAAGTAAATGTTGATTCAGAATCAAATTGTTAAATCTAAATGATCCATCTAAAACTAATTGTTTAATCCAAACATCAAATCAAAAATGTTAAATACATTTTTTTTATCTAAATGTTAAGTCTAAATCTAATTTTTAGATGTAAACAATACATCTCAATCTAAATGTTAAGTATACATCTGTTAAATTTAAATGTCAAATATAATTATACATTATAAATCTATTTGTTAATGATAACATGCATTATGATAAATGCAATTAATGAATTTAAAAAACAAACGTTAAATCTAATTGTTGAATGAAAATGTTGACTCTAAATGTAAATGTTCAATCTCATTGCTAAATATAAATCCAAATGTTATAAATCTAAATTTTGAATCTTAATGCTAAATGTAATTGTCAAAAGTAAATATAAAAGTGTAAATGTTAAATCTAATTGTTTAATTAAAATCAAAAATATAAATATCAAATCTATTTTTTTTTCTATCTAAATGTTCAATCTAATCCAAATGTTAAATATTATAAATGTAATGGTTGATTCTTATAGATACATGTAATTGTCAAACGTAAATATAAAATCTAAGTGTTAAAAATAATTGTTGAATCCAAACATCAAATAAAAAATGTTAAATCGATTTTTTAAATCTAAATGTTAAGTCTAAATATAATTATTAAACGTAAACAACACATCTCAATCTAAATGTTAAGTATACATCTGTTAAATTCAAATGTCAAATGTAAATATACATTTTAAATATATTTGTAAATGATAAAATGCAATTGTTAAATCTAAAAAACAAACGTTAAATCTAATTGTTAAATGAAAATTTTGACTCTAAATCTAAATGTTCAAACTAATTGTTAAATATTAATCCACATGTTATAAATCTAATTGTTGAATCTTATTAATAAATGTAATCGTCAAAAGAACATTTAAAAGTGTAAATGTTAAATGCAATTGTTCAATCAAAATCTAAAATATAAACATCAAATATATTTTTTATATTTAAATGTTCAATCTAATTGTTACATGTAAATCCAAATGTTAAATGTTATAAATATACTGGTTAATTTTTAATGATAAATGCAATTGTCAAACATAAATGTAAAAGTGTTTAATCTAATTGTTAAATATAAGTGTTCAATATAAAACGAATTGTTAAATCCAAACATCAAATAAAAAAAGTGAATTACATTTTTTAAATCTAAATGTTAAGTCTAAATACAATTGTTAAATGTAAACAATACATCTCAATCTAAATGTTAAATATACATCTGTTCAATTTAAATGTCAAATGTAAATATACGTTTTAAATCTATTTTTAAATGATAAATGCAATTGTTAAATCTAAAAAACAAACGTTAAATCTAATTGTTAAATGAAAATGTTGACTCTAAATCTAAATGTTCAATCTAATTGTTAAATATAAATTCACATGTTATAAATCTAATTGTTGAATGTTATTGATAAATGCAATTGTCAAAAGTCAACGTAAAATATAAAAATCTATTTGTTTTTTGTTCTATCTAAATGTTCAATCTAATTGTTGAATATAAATCCAAATGTTAAATCAAAATCAAAATGTTGAATCCAATAAATCTGTTCAATCTAAATTTGAAATGTTAGCTCTAATTGCTAATTGCATGGCTAATGTTTACATTGGACACCCGGAAAAGATCAACCCTCCTTTTTTCTGCATGAAAATGATAATGTTTGCCCTAATTGGCATACGGCGTACCGTATCGTCTTGTGGCCATTTGCATTAGTGAAGTGTGCTAGGTGGCAGCCGAGCAGACCTGTGCCAGCTTGCCACCAGATGCCAGCTCCTCACACTAATTAGTCTTAAAGAGACACGCCCGCTCCGAAGGACTCTCATGTCAAGGCTTGCGTTGGCAAAGCAGGTCGCCCAGAAAGAAGAGCACAAACCTGTAGTCTGCCTCCAATGCAGCTGTTGCACAAATATTCACTACCTTACAATCAGACTATTACTTAAAGGACTCACTGTTGTGGACATTGTTGCCTGGCAACACAATGTAAATATATACTATTTGAAATAAACACCATTTACATGTATCACTACTAAAGTCACTACTACTACTGTATGTGTACTACTACTACTACTACTGTATGTGCACTACTACTACTGTATGTGTACTACTACTACTACTGTATGTGTACTACTACTACTACTACTACTGTATGTGTACTACTACTATTGTATGTGCACTACTACTACTGTATGTGTACTACTACTACTACTGTACGTGTACTACTACTACTACTACTACTACTGTATGTGTACTACTACTACTGTATGTGTACTACTACTACTACTACTGTATGTGCACTACTACTACTACTGCGTGTGTAGTACTACTACTACTACTACTACTGAATGTGTACTACTACTACTACTGTATGTGTACTACTACTACTGTATGTGTACTACTACTACTACTGTATGTGCACTACTACTACTACTGCATGTGTACAACTACTACTGCTGTATGTGTACTACTACTACTACTACTGTATGTGTACTACTACTACTACTGTATGTGCACTACTACTACTACTGCATGTGTACTACTACTACTGTATGTGTACTACTACTACTGTATGTGTACTACTACTACTGCATGTGTACTACTACTACTACTACTACTGAATGTGTACTACTACTACTACTGTATGTGCACTACTACTACTACTGCATGTGTACTACTACTACTACTGTATGTGCACTACTACTACTGTATGTGTACTACTACTACTACTGTATGTGTACTACTACTACTACTGCATGTGTACTACTACTACTGTATGTGTACTACTACTACTGTATGTGTACTACTACTACTACTGCATGTGTACTACTACTACTGTATGTGTACTACTACTACTGTATGTGTACTACTACTACTACTGTATGTGTACTACTACTACTACTGCATGTGTACTACTACTACTGTATGTGTACTACTACTACTGTATGTGTACTACTACTACTGCATGTGTACTACTACTACTACTACTACTGAATGTGTACTACTACTACTACTGTATGTGCACTACTACTACTACTGCATGTGTACTACTACTACTACTGTATGTGCACTACTACTACTGAATGTGTACTACTACTACTACTGTATGTGTACTACTACTACTACTGTATGTGTACTACTACTACTACTACTGTATGTGTACTACTACTTCTGTATGTGTACTACTACTACTGTATGTGCACTACTACTACTGTATGTGTACTACTACTTCTGTACGTGTACTACTACTACTGTATGTGTACTACTACTTCTGTACGTGTACTACTACTTCTGTACATGTACAACTACTACTGTATGTGTACTACTACTACTGTATGTGTACTACTACTTCTGTACGTGTACTACTATTACTGTATGTGTACTACTACTACTGTATGTGTACTACTACTACTACTACTGTATGTGCACTACTACTACTGTATGTGTACTACTACTTCTGTATGTGTACTACTACTACTGTATGTGTACTACTACTACTGTATGTGTACTACTACTTCTGTACGTGTACTACTACTACTGTATGTGTACTACTACTACTGTATGTGTACTACTACTACTACTGTATGTGTACTACTACTACTACTACTGTATGTGTACTACTACTTCTGTATGTGTACTACTACTACTGTATGTGTACTACTACTACTGTATGTGTACTACTACTTCTGTACGTGTACTACTACTACTGTATGTGTACTACTACTACTGTATGTGTACTACTACTACTGTATGTGTACTACTACTTCTGTACGTGTACTACTACTTCTGTATGTGTACTACTACTACTGTATGTGTACTACTACTACTGTATGTGTACTACTACTTCTGTACGTGTACTACTACTTCTGTACGTGTACTACTACTACTGCATGTGTACTACTCCATGGGGGGTTTCACATCACAGATATGTTTATCCTCAGAGGGCCACATCGAACAGTGAATAATATTATTTTTTATTTATTTTATTTTATAAATAATAACATTACACAATTGCTTAGGCATTTGATATTTTTTACTGTAAATTTTACTGTAAAAACAAGGCAGTTCATTTACCAGACTTACGGTAAAAAATAATATTATACCGGAAAATATTAATATACCGGAAAATGTATTAAGAATGCAATCATGCCAACGTTAGCATACATCAAGTACCAAAACATAGTACTCTGCAAAGTTTATTTGGAAAATGATACACAATATGATACTGGTCTATACCTGTAAAATTTGCTTCAAAAAAGCTAGCCTATTAAGTTCGCATGCTAACTGGTAGCATTTGTCAAGTAAGAAAATATATTACTCTGCGATGTATACCTGAAAGTGTGTTAAAAATGTAATCATGCTAACGTTAGCATACATAAAGTACCAAAAGAGTACTCTGCGAAGTTTATTTGGAAAATAATACACAATATGACACTGGTCTATACCTGTCAAATTAGTTAAAAAACAACAAAAAAAAACTAGCTTTCTATCTAACGTTTGCATGCTAACAGGTAGCATTTGTCAAGTAACAAAGTAGTGTATTACTCTGCGATGTATACCTGAAAGTGTGTTAAAAATGCAATCATGCTAACGTTAGCATACCTAAAGTACCAGAACATAGTTCTCTGCAAAGTTTATTTGGAAAAAAAACCCACAATGTGACACTGGTCTATACATTTAAAATTAGCTAAAAAAAACTACAACAAAAAACTAGCTTTCTATCTAACGTTTGCATGCTAACAGGTAGCATTTGTCAAGTAACAAAGTGTATTACTCTGCGATGTATACCTGAAAGTAAGTTAAAAATGCAATCATGCTAACGTTAGCATACCTAAAGTACCAGAACATAGTACTCTGCGAAGTTTATTTGGAAAATAATACACAATATGACACTGGTCTATACATGTAAAATTTGCTAAAAAAAAAGCTAGCCTATTTAGTTCGCATGCTAACTGGTAGCATTCATCAAGTAACAAAATATATTACTCTGCGATGTATACCTGAAAGTGTGTTAAAAATGTAATCATGCTAACGTTAGCATACATAAAGTGCCAGAACATAGTACTCTGCCATTAAGTTCAGATCGAATAAAATACTGAAAATTGCACAGGAAGTTTAGCTAAGTTTCAAAAGTCATATTTCCCCTTGATGATGTTGAACATGAGTGAACTTAGTCACACTTTGAAATATTACTATGAATACACAAATACTATTACTTTGAAGTACAGCCCTGCAGTGTTTATTTAACAACTCATTTATTTTGCTATGTCATTATTCACGCAAGGGCGTGGAGTTCAGGCAAACCTGCCAGTCAAACTAAAATATGTTTTTGCAAATATTAGCTCATTTGGAATTTGATGCCTGCAACATGTTTACAAAAAAGCTGGCACAAGTAGCAAAAAAGACTCATCAAACACTTATTTGGAACATCTCCCAGGTGAACAGGCTAATTGGGAACAGGTGGGTGCCATGATTGGGTATAAAAGCAGCTTCCATGAAATGCTCAGTCGTTCACAAACAAGGACGGGGCGAGGGTCACCACTTTGTCAACAAATGCCTGAGCAAATTGTTTAAGAACAAACATTTATCAACCAGCTATTGCAAGGAATTTAGGGATTTCACCATCTACGCTCCGGAATATCATCAAAAGGTTCGGAGAATCCGGAGAAATCACTGCACGTAAGCCATGATATTACGGACCTTCCATCCCTCAGGCGGTACGGCATCAAAAAGGACATCCGTGTGTAAAGGATATCACCACATGGGCTTTAGAACACTTCGGAAAACCACTGTCAGTAACTACAGTTTGTCGCTACATCTCTAAATGTGAGTTAAAACTCTACAATGCGAAGCCAAAGCCATTTATCAACAACACCCGGAAACGCCGCCGGCTTCGCTGGGCCCGAGCTCATCTAAGATGGACTGATACAAAGTGGAAAAGTGTTCTGTGGTCTGACGAGTCCACATTTCAAATTGTTTTTGGAAACTGTGGATGTCGTGTCCTCCGGACCAAAGAGGAAAAGAACCATCCGGATTGTTCTAGGCGCAACGTTCAAAGCCAGCATGTGTGATGGTATGGGGGTGTATTAGTGCCCAAGACATGGGTAACTTACACATCTGTGAAGGCGCCATTAATGCTGAAAGGTTTTGGAGCAACATATGTTGCCAACTTTTTTGCAATGTGTTGCTGCCATTAAGTTAAAATTAAATATCTTGTCTTTGCAGTCTATTCAATTGAATATAAGTTAAAAAGGATTTGCAAATCATTGCATTTTGTTTTTATTTACCAAAAAGCGACATCAGTGTGTAAAGGATATCACCACGTGGGCTCAGGAACACTTCGGAAAACCACTGTCAGTAACCACGGTCGGTCGCTACATCTGTAAGTGCGAGTTAAAACTCTACTATGCGAAGCCAAAGCCATTTATCAACAACACCCGGAAACGCCGCCGGCTTCGCTGGGCCCGAGCTCATCTAAGATGGACTGATGCAAAGTGGGAAAGTGTTCTGTGGTCTGACGAGTCCACATTTCAAATTCTTTTTTTTGGGAAACGGTGAATCGTAGCAGTTGAATTCCTTTGTTCTCTGTATCAGAACAGTTAACCCTTGTTAAATATATATATATATATATATATATATATATATATATATATATATATATATATATATATACAATACGAAGGTCCTGAGTAGTCGTGAGTTAGAACCCGGGATCGGGATCTTTCTGTGTGGAGTTTGCATGTTCGCCCCGTGACTGCGTGGGTTCCCTCCGGGTACTCCGGCTTCCTCCCACCTCCGAAGACATGCACCTGGGGATAGGTTGATTGGCAACACTAAATTGGCCCTAGTGTGTGAATGTGAGTGTTGTCTGTCTATCTGTGTTGGCCCTGCGATGAGGTGGCGACTTGTCTAGGGTGTACCCCGTCTTCCGCCCGAGTGTAGCTGAGATAGGCTCCAGCGCCCCCAATACTGCCCCAGCTGCTCCCGTTCTCCGGCTGATTTCCTTCTCCATCTTTCCCTCACTCGTGAACAAGACCCCGAGATACTTAAACTCCTGAAGGGAATAAGCGGTAGAAAATGGATGGATGGATGGATATTTTTTAAAGTTTCAAGACCATCCATCCATCCGTCGTCAACCGCTTATCCGGAATCGGGTCGTGGGGACAACAGCTCCAGCAGAGACCCCCAAACTTCCCTCTCCAGAGCAACATTAGTAACTTCCTCCTGGGGAATCCCGAAGCGTTCCCAGGCCAGAGAGGAGATGTAATCCCCCCATCTGGTCCTTGGCCTGCCGCGGGTCCTCCTCCCAGTGGGACGTGCAACGAGGACCTCCCTAGGGAGACGCTCGTGAGGCATCCGCACGAGATGCCCGAACCACCTAAGCTAGCTCCTTTCCAAGCCAAGGATCAGCAACTCTACTCCGAGTCTCTCTCGGGTGACTGAACTTCTCACCCTATCTCTAAGGGAGATGCCAGCCACACTTCTGAGGAAACTCATTTCGGCCGCTTGTATCCGCGATCTTATTCTTTCGGTCATGACCCACACTTCATGACCATAGGTGAGAGTAGGAATGTAGATAGCTCGGTAGACCGAGAGCTTTGCCTTCTGACTCAGCTCTCGTTTGGTCACAGAGAGACTGCAATACTGCCCCAGCTGCTCCGGTTCTCCGGCTGATTTCCTTCTCCATCTTTCCCTCACTCGTGAACAAGACCCCGAGATACTTAAACTCCTCCACCTGGGACAGAGTCTCGTCCTCTACCTGGACTGTACAAACCATCGGTTTCCTGCTGAGAACCACGGCCTCAGATTTGGGGATGCTGATCCTCATTCCAGCCGCTGAACACTCGGCTGCGAACCGATCCAGTGAGAGCTGAAGGTCACGAACCGAAGGTGCCGTCAGGACCACATCAGCAGCAAACAGCAGTGACGCAACCTTTAGCCCCCCGAGACGTATACCCTCTCCGCCATGGTGACGACTCTGCCTAGAAATTTTCAAGTTTCAAAGTTTCAAGACATTTATCATAATTCTTCTTCTTAGTGAACACTTGTAGTTTGACCATATTAGTGCTTTGTTTGATTAACTCGCTTAATTAGAGCTGGATTAACGAGTGTGGTGAGATGCAATATCATTAATATTAATGCAATACCAATATTGATATTAGTGACTGTGGCCACTTTGCAAACTGGTAGAAGAAAATCCAAGCAGACGTGTGGAACCTGGGGACCCGACATGAAGATCTTAAAAGCCTGCAAGGACCTTCTTCTGATGAAAACTGTTCTGACCAGAGAACTACCTCAATCCGTTTATGTAAATCGTCGGATTTTGTTTATTTTATTGCACAATCCAACAATTTGCAGACCTTTGCGGTTGTGTTCGAGGTACTGGGTGGATTGTGTCACATACTGGGAAACAACACCTTCCAGCTGAAGATGTGCGTGGACTCGTGGCCCACATTCAGCACTGCCGTCTGCTACCGTCAAAGCCAGGTAAGGTAGCACCCAAGTCAGGGTTTTTAGCCTCCATTCAGTATTTGATACCAACCCTCCAAGGACTTGGGGAGTGGGAGCAGCCTTGGAGACATTCCTGACGTCTACAGCGTGTTCTCCAAGAACCAAGACAGTCTCAGGAGGCTGTTGGCAAATGACAACGTCTTCAAGTGGGGGAAGAACCTTGAATTCAAAGGTGAGGTGAAGTGGACCATTTTAATTCCACTTATGATCAACAAGTCAATAGGACTTTATTTGCCAGGTCCATGGCAAGTATGGCATGTCACACTTAATGTCCACTATGGTGCACCCATGTTTACAAGAATTATCGGTCTGCTTCCACCAATACGGGAAAAACACAACATTTTAGTCTAACAGATACTACAAGGACACAACAATATTCTAATCGTGTACATTTTGAAAGTGAATTGGCTGTCTTAATCATTCACAAAATGTAAATTCTAGTCAAGTCTGATTCGCTAACTCGTACGACGGTTGAATAGCCCCGATGTAAAGGCACGTTCGTGTATGTGAGTGTTCCTTAAAGGCCTACTGAAAGCCACTACTAGTGACCACAGTCTGATAGTTTATAAATCAATGATGAAATCTTAACATTGCAACACATGCCAATACGGCCGGGTTAACTTATAAAGTGACATTTTAAATTTCCCGCTAAACTTCCGGTTGAAAACGGCTTTGGATGATGACGTATGCGCGTGACGTAGCCAGTGAAACAGGAGTATCGGTACCCCATTGAAAACAATACAAAATAGTAGGGCTGCAACTAACGATTAATTTGATGATCGATTAATCTGTCGATTATTACTTCGATTAATCGATTAATAATCGGATACAAGAGACAAACTACATTTCTATCCTATCCAGTATTTTATTGAAAAAAAACAGTATACTGGCACCATACATATTTTGATTATTGTTTCTCAGCTGTTTGTACATGTTGCAGTTTATAAATAAAGGTTAAGTTAAAAAAAAAAAAAAAAAAACTCTCCTCATGCGCATAGCATAGATCCAACGAATCGATGACTAAATTAATCGGCAACTATTTTAATAATCGATTTTAATCGATTTAATCGATTAGTTGTTGCAGCCCTACAAAAAAGCTCTGTTTTCATCGCATAATTCCACAGTATTCTGGACATCTGCGTTGGTGAATCTTTTGCAATTTGTTTAATGAACAATGGAGACTGCAAAGAAGAAAGTTGAAGTTGGGATCGGTGTATTAGCGGCTGGCTGCAGCAACACAAAAGGAGTACTTACCTGGATAGCAGACGCGCTAGCCGATGCTAGCCGCCAACCGCACGGATGATCGGGTGAAGTCCTTCGTCGCGCCGTCGATCGCTGGAACGCAGGTGAGCACGGGTGTTGATGAGCAGATGAGGGCTGGCTGGAGTAGGTGGAGCGCTAATGTTTTTATCATAGCTCTGTGAGGTCCGGTTGCTAAGTTAGCTTCAATGGCGTCGTTAGCAACAGCATTGTTAAGTTTTGCCAGGCTGAGAATTATTAACTGTGTATTTACATGTCCATGGTTTAATAGTATTGTTGATCTTCTGTCTATCCTTCCAGTCAGGGATTTATTTATTTTGTGTCTATCTGCATTTGAGCCAGATGCTATCACGTTAGCTCAGTAGCTAAAGAGCTTCACCGATGTATTGTGGTGGAGATAAAAGTCACTGTGAATGTCCATTTCGCGTTCTCGACTGTCATTTTCAAGAGGATATAGTATCCCAGGTGGTTTAAAATACAAATCCGTGATCCACAATAGAAAAAGGAGAGAGTGTGGAATCCAATGAGCCAGCTTGTACCTAAGTTACGGTCAGAGCGCAAAAAGATACGTCCTGCACTGCATTCTAGTCCGTCACTCTCATGTTCCTCATCCACAAATCTTTCATCCTGGCTCAAATTAATGGGGTAATCGTCGCTTTCTCGGTCCGAATCGCTCTAGCTGCGTTGAAAACAATAGGAAAATATGAGGGAGTGAACAACTGACAACGTCACGCTACTTCCGGTAGGGGCAAGGCTTTTTTTTATCAGAGACCAAAAGTTGTGAATTTTATCGTTGTAGTTCTGTACTAAATCATTTCAGCAAAAATATGGCAATATCGCGAAATGATCAAGTATGACACATAGAATGGATCTGCTATCCCCGTTTAAATAAAAAAAATCATTTCAGTAGGCCTTTCAGTGTCTGGTTTAGGTCGGAACTAACTGTTGACAGCAACTCGGCATGATGTCTGGTACTCACTGAGAACTCCTTGCATGCCATTGACGGATTTAACGGACGAACATGTGTGCATGTCACACTTAATAATCCACAAGCAACTATCTGTCTGCTTGCGCTAATTACCATATGAAAAAACATGTTATTTCATAGTCTAGTGCAGGGGTCACCAACGCGGTGCCCGTAAGGACCAGATGAGTACCCCGCTGGCCTGTTCTAAAAATAGCTCAAATAGCAGCACTTACCAGTGAGCTGCCTCTATTTTTTAAATTGTATTTATTTACTAGCAAGCTGGTCTCGCTTTGCTCGACATTTTTAATTCAAAGAGAGACAAAACTCAAATAGAATTTGAAAATCCAAGAAAACATTTTAAAGACTTGGTCTTCACTTGTTTAAATAAATTCATTAATTGTTTTACTTTGCTTCTTATAACTTTCCGAAAGACAATTTTAGAGAAAAAATACAACCTTAAAAATGATTTTAGAATTTTTAAACACATATACCTTTTTACCTTCTAAATTCCTTCCTCTTCTTTCCTGACAATTTAAATCAATGTTAAAGTACTTTTTTTTTTATTGTAAAGAATAATAAATACATTTTAATTTAATACTTCATTTTAGCTTCTGTTTTTTCGACGAAGAATATTTGTGAAATATTTCTTCAACCTTATTATTATGATTAAAATTCAAAAAAATTATTCTGGCAAATCTAGAAAATCTGTAGAATCAAATTTAAATCTTATTTCAAAGTATTTTGAATTTCTTTTACGATTTTTGTCCTGGAAAACCTAGAAGAAATAATGATTTGTCTTTGTTAGAAATATAGCTTGGTCCAATTTCTTATATAGTCTAACAAAGTGTAGATTGGATTTTAACCTATTTAAAACATGTCATCAAAATTCTAAAATGAATCTTAATCAGGAAAAATGACTAATGATGTTCCATAAAAAGATTCGAATTAGCTAGTTTTTCTCTTCTTTTTTTCGGTTGAATTTTGAATTCTAAAGAGTCGAAATTGAAAATAAACTACGTTTCAAAATTGAATTGTCATTTTTTTCCGTGTTTTCTCCTCTTTTAAACCGTTGAATTAAGTGTAAATATCATTAATTATTAATAATAACATAGAGTTAACAGTAAATTGAGCAAATTGGCTATTTCTGGCAATTTATTTAAGTGTGTATCAAACTGGTAGCCCTTCGCTTTTATCAGTACCCAAGAAGTAGCTCTTGGTTTCAGAAAGGTTGGTCTAGCAGATACTATAATGACAAAATAATATTTTAAACGTGTACGTTTTGAAGGTGAATTGGCTGTCTAATCATTCACAAAATGTAAATTGTAGTCAGGTCTGATTCGCTAGCTCGTACGACGAGGGACCTAAACGAAATAAATAAACGAACGTTGACGCGGAGCAGCAAAGTTTCACATTGAGTTCTCTCGTCTCTTTTTAGTGGAAAGCTGTCATCATCGAATCCTAAAAGAAATCGCTCCTCTCAGAGGACTCCGGGATGAATCCGGAGGCAGCCTTATTTACATCCACTACAGCCCAGACGCGTTTCCCAGGTGAGTCGAAAAACGCGTCTATTGATTTCATTTGTACCTATTTTATTATTTCCGCGTATTAGCAGTGCATCCCAGCCAGAGATCGCAAGTTTAAGCGAGTGCCACGCCGAGCTGGTGCTGGCACACCTGCCCTACGTCAGCAACAGGCGGTACGTGCACCAAGTGAGGAGTTACATCAAACATCTCCCCAGCTACTGCGTGCTGGACCGGAAGGGACAACCCGCGTCCTGGCTGCTGACGGACGAGTTCAACGAGATGAGGATGGCGTACACCCGGCCGGAGTACAGACACGCCGGTCACATACGCCACTTGTCCGCCCGCATGGTCCGACAAAGGATGTCTGCGGGTGCACCCGTATACGCAGGTGTCCATAAAGATAACAAAGCCACCAATAACGCTGCGCACGCATTTGGTATGACGCCTGGTATGGAGACAGTCTGTCTGTTTACGTCTGATGATGGCGTCTAAGAACACTGTACTACTGGAAGTATGAGGGTATGTTATGTTCATTCTTTAACGTAATAAAGTGCTAAATACCGTGTCCTCATACCGGAGCTTTGAAAGGGGAACTGCGACAACACCAACTAGGTTTGTAATGTACAAACCCCGTTTCCGTATGAGTTGGGAAATGGTGTTAGATGTAAATATAAACGGAATACAATGATTTGCAAATCCTTTTCAAGCCATATTCAGTTGAATGCACTACAAAGACAACATATTTGATGTTCAAACTCACCTATACTGGCTCACCTGCACTGGCTTCCTGTGCACTTAAGATCCGACTTTAAGGTTTTACTACTTACGTATAAAATACTACACGGTTTAGCTCCAGCCTATCTCGCCGATTGTACCATATGTCCCGACAAGAAATCTGCGTTCAAAGAACTCCGGCTTATTAGTGATTCCCAGAGCCAAAAAATAGTCTGCGGGCTATAGAGCGTTTTCTATTCGGGCTCCAGTACTCTGGAATGCCCTCCCGGTAACAGTTAGAGATGCTACCTCAGTAGAAGCATTTAAGTCCCATCTTAAAACTCATTTGTATAATCTAGCCTTTAAATAGACCCCCCTTTTTTAGACCAGTTGATCTGCCGTTTCTTTTCTTCTCTCCTCTTCTCCCCTGTCCCTTGCGAGGGGGAGTCGCATAGGTCCGGTGGCCATGGATGAAGTGCTGGCTGTCCAGAGTCGGGACCCCGGGTGGACCACTAGCCTGTGCATCGGTTGGGGACATCTCTGAGCTGCTGACCCGTCTCCGCTCGGGATGGTTTCCTGTTGGCCCCGCTGTGGACTGGACTCTCGCTGATGTGTTGGATCCACTGTGGACTGGACTTTCACAATGTTATGTCAGACCCACTCGACATCCATTGCTTTCGGTCTCCCCTAGAGGGGGTGGGGGGGTTACCCACATATGCGGTCCTCTCCAAGGTTTCTCATAGTCATTCACCGACGTCCGCTGGGGTGAGTTTTTCCTTGCCCGTATGTGGGCTCTGTACCGAGGATGTCGTTGTGGCTTGTACAGCCCTTTGAGACACTTGTGATTTAGGGCTATATAAATAAACATTGATTGATTGATAAACTTTATTTTATTTTTTTGCAAATAATAATGAACTTAGAATTTCCTGGCTGCAACACGTGCCAAAGTAGTTGGGAAAGGGCATGTTCACCACTGTGTTACATGGCCTTTCCTTTTAACAACACCCAGTAAAGGTTTGGGAACTGAGGAGACACATTTTTTAAGCTTCTCAGGTGGAATTATTTCCCATTCTTGCTTGATGTACAGCTTAAGTTGTTCAACAGTCTCCCTTCTCATATTTTAGCCTTCATATTGCACCACGCATTTTCAATGGGAGACAGGTCTGGACTACAGGCAGGCCAGTCTAGTACCCGCACTCTTTTACTATGAAGCCACGCTGTTGTAACACGTGGCTTGGCATTGTCTTGCTGAAATAAGCAGGGGCGTCCATGATAACGTTGCTTGGATGGCAACATATGTTGCTCCAAAACCTGTATGTACCTTTCAGCATTAATGGCGCCTTCACAGATGTGTAAGTTACCCATGTCTTGGGCACTAATACACCCCCATACCATCACATATGCTGCCTTCTACACTTTGCGCCTATAACAATCCGGACGGTTCTTTTCCTCTTTGGTCCGGAGGACACGACGTCCACAGTTTCCAAAAACAATTTGAAATGTGGACTCGTCAGCCCACAGAACGCTTTTCCACTTTGCATCAGTCCATCTTAGATGAGCTCAGGCCCAGCGAAGCCGACGGCGTTTCCGGGTGTTGTTGATAAACGGTTTTCGCCTCGCATAGGAGAGTTTTAACTTGCACTTACAGATGTAGCGACCAACTGTAGTTACTGACAGTGGGTTTCTGAAGTGTTCCTGAGCCCATGTGGTGATATCCTTTACACACTGATGTGGCTTGTTGATGCAGTACAGCCTGAGGGATGCTTACGTGCAGTGATTTCTCCAGATTCTCTGAACCCTTTGATGATATTACGGAGCGTAGATGGTGAAATCCCGAAATTCCTTGCAATAGCTGGTTGAGAATATATATATATATATATATATATATATATATATATATATATATATATATATATATATATATATATATATATATATATATTTAGGGATGAATGCGTTAAAATGTAATATCGGAAATTATCGGTATCGGTTTTTTATTATCTGTATCGGTTTTTTTTGTTTGTTTTTTTTTTTTTAAATTAAATCAACATAAAAAACACAAGATACACTTACAATTAGTGCATCCAACCCAAAAAAAACTCCCTCTCCCCATTTCTTTCTGTTATCAATATTCTGGTTCCTACATTATATATCAACATATATCAATACAGTCTGCAAGGGATACAATCCGTAAGCACACATGATTGTGTGTGCTGCTGCTCCACTAATAGTACTAACCTTTAACAGTTAATTTGACTCATTTTCATTAATTACTAGTTTCTATGTAACTGTTTTTATATATTTTTTTACTTTCTTTTTTATTCAAGAAAATGTTTTTAATTTAGTTATCTTATTTTATTTTATTTTTTTAAAAAGTACCTTATCTTCACCATACCTGGTTGTCCAAATTAGGCATAATAATGTGTTAATTCCATGACTGCATATATCGGTTGATATCGGTATCGGTAATTAAAGAGTTGGACAATATCGGAATATCGGATGTCGGCAAAAAGCCATTATCGGACATCCCTAATATATATATATATATATATATATATATATATATATATATATATATATATATATATATATATATATATATATATATATATATATATATATATATATATATATATATGTGAATTACATTTATATAGCGCTTTTTCTCAAGTGACTCAAAGCGCTTTACATTGTGAAACCCAATATCTAAGTTACATTTAAACCAGTGTGGGTGGCACTGGGAGCAGGTGGGTAAAGTGTCTTGCCCAAGGACACGACGGCAGTGACTAGGATGGCGGAAGCGGGGATCGAACCTGCAACCCTCAAGTTGCTGGCACGGCCACTCTACCAACCGAGCTATACCGCCCCATATATGCTGATTCGAAACATCACACCTGCGATCGGAATCGGATGGAATCATCATTAGGTGCCCAAATATTTAAACCCCTAATAAACAGGAATTAAAATGAATGAATTGGATTGAGCTACTTTAAAAGACCTTTGATTCATTTGAGTTCTGCTGCCTGCTATTAACACGTGAATATCAAAACCTTCTGAAAATGAGCAGGAGAGCCCAAAATAGAAGAACATTTATCTGTCTTAAGCCACGCTGAAGCAAAAAGCGGCGGAAGACTAATTGAGGTTCTGTAATTCGTCAATTAAAGCTCATACATTGTCCAAGTCGGCACTGATTCAAATATAGTTCTTTATGATAAATCCAATCAAATGGTACTTTGCGGTTAAACACTAGATATAACACGCTGCTGAAATATTCAAGAGAAAGGGAAATTGTCATTAGGACATTCATCTGAGCAACCAATGAAGTTACGCTGCGGGGGATAAATGGGAGGGACAGTCGCTGCTTCTGCACCCGCCTGCAGGTTATAATAAATATGTGTAATATAATCAATATAATCAATTGAATAGACTGCAAAGACAAGATATGTCATGTTCCAACTGGTAAACGTTATTTTTTTGCAAATATTAGCTCATTTGGAATTTGACGCCTGCAACATGTTAGCCAAAAAAAAGCTGGCACAAGTGGCAAAAAAGACTGAGAAAGTTGAGGAATGCTCATTAATTAGAACATCCCACAGGTGAACGGGCTAATTGGGAACAGGTGAGTGCCATGATTGGGTATAAAAAAAGCAGCTTCCATGAAATGCTCAGTCGTTCGCAAGCAAGGAACGGGGCAAGGGTCACCACTTTGTCGACAAATGCCTGAGGAAGTTGTTTAAGAACGACATTTCTCAACCAGCTAATGCAAGGAATTTGGGGATTTCACCATCTACGCTCCGTAATATCATCAAAAGGTTCGGAGAATCTGGAGAAATCGCTGCACGTAAGCCATGATATTACGGACCTTCCATCCCTACATCAAAAAGCGACATCAGTGTGTAAAGGATATCACCACATGGGCTAAGGAAGACTTCAGAGAACCACTGTCAGTAACTACAATTGGTCGCTACATCTGTAAGTGCAAGTTAAAACTCTACTATGCAAAGCCAAAGCCATTTATCAACAACACCCGGAAACGCCGCCGGCTTCGCTGGGCCCGAGCTCGTCTAAGATGGACTGATGCAAAGTGTAAAAGTGTTCTGCGGTCTGACGAGTCCACATTTATGCATACATAACTTGGTATGTGACACTTCTTAACTGTTAGCATGCAAACGATATACTAAAACTGCCACGCTAATGTTAGCATGCTAACATCAAAGTGCTAACTTTTTGCGGCAATTGTAAGCATTTTTTCTCTTATTCGCCAGCCACACACCTTAAGAGTCATATGACTTGCTAGGTGACACAGGCTAACTGTTAGCATGCTAACATTAGCATGCTAACTTTTTGAGCAAATTTTGCTACCGTTTACCCCATCAGTCTGTAAAAGATATCACCACATGGGCTCAGGAACACTTCAGAGAACCACTGTCAGTAACTTCAGTGGTTCAGCAAACTTCAGTTCAGCAAAGCCACAGCCATTTATCAACAACACCCAGAAACGCTGCCGGCTTCGCTGGGCCCGAGCTCATCTAAGATGGACTGATGCAAAGTGGAAAAGTGTTCTGTGGTCTGACGAGTCCACATTTATACATACATAACTTGGTATGTGACATTTCATAACTGTTAGCATGAAAACGATAGCATGCTAGCAAGCTAACTTAAGCATGCTAAGTTTTTCATTTAATTGTTTACTTTTTTTTCTATTTCCACAGCCGTACACCTTACAGCCATTTTACTTGATATGTGACACATGCTAAACATTAGCATGTTTATTTTTGCATGCTAACATAAAGTGCTAGCTTTTATAACTATCTTTGCAACCGTTTACCTTAGTCATATAACGTGGTATGTGACACTTGTTAACTGCCAGCATGCTAATGTTAGCATGCTAACATTAGCATGCTAACTTTTTGAGCTAAATTTGCTACCGTTTACCCCAGTGTCATATAACTTGGTATGTGACACTTCTTAACTGTTAGCATGAAAACGATAGCATGCCAGCAAGCTAAATTAAGCATGCTAAGTTTTTTTTCATCTACTTGTTTACTTTTCTTCTATTTCCACAGCCGTACACCTTACAGCCATATTACTTGATATGTGAGACATGCTAACTGTTAACATGCCATCGTTAGCACACATGCTAATTGTTAGCATTTTAATGTGCCCATGATAATGTTTTAGGCTAGCTCTGTAGCTCTTTTGACACAGTTACACCTTGTAGAGGTTGCACCTTAGTGGGTTCCTCGGACCACCACACACTGCCACGAGAGCCCGGATCAGGGGTACAACTCAGGGGTACAACACTGTTTTATTTCCATTAAATAGTGCAAGGCTTTTGCTTTTCGGCGAAACGTCTTTTTCTGAGTCTGTGTGTTTTTCTGTCTTTCTCTGCCTCCCACTCCAACTCCAACCACGCGTCTCGTGCCGGCTGCTGCTAATAAAGGCAACAGGTGATTAGATAACAAAGCCCACCTGGCCCACATTCCTCTTAATCAGGAAAAAAAAAACAAGTATTTTTTTTAACTGGGATAACTTCCAGTTTTCCCGAAATTCCAGGAATTCCGTAGTACCATTTTTGAATTAAATAATGTTACTCCTTCAACATTTATTGACGGTTTTAAAAAATTCCAACACCAACTAATTTAACTCATTCAGAACATTCACTTTGGGTTTTTTTAAGCATTTTCTAAAAATGTCCCTCTTTTCCCGGAATTCCCAAATTTTCATGAAATTCTCATTGAAATGAATTGGACATTTTATAAAGTACAACATTTGTTAACCAATTCAAATTGTTCCACCTTCAACACGCTCCCCTCATCCTGGACATTCAAACTATCATGTTTCCAAGTTCAAATACAACACCAGGAATTCACAGAATTCCCAGTTTTCCAAACCCTATTTTCACTTTTTTTTCTGTTGACTTCTCCTCCAACATTTTTCAACCCATTTCAACCGTTCTACCTTCAAAACATTCCTCTTAATCAGGAAAAAAAATATGTTGTTTTTTGAACTGGAAGTCTCCTCCCTGCTGCTGCTAATAAAGGCGACAGGTGATTGGATAACAAGGCCCACCTGGGCCATCTACTCACCTGTCGCTGTCTTCGAGGCCGGTCCTTGCACACCCCGTTCCGCGGCAGGCCCGTGGGCCACGCCTGCCTCCACACACCTAAAACTCACCGATTCAGGCCATCGGCACCATCTTAAAAGTACGCCGGCTTCCAGAGGTCCAGGGCACAGATAGCAGGCCCATCAAAATTTCCGCGGGAACTTTCTAGTTATAATAATTACATTCAAGTTTGAGTTAAATAGTACAAAAATAATTTCAAAACTGTTTTATTTCCATAAAATAGTGCAAAGCTTTTTCTTTTCAGCGAAATGTATTTTTCTGCGTCTGTGTGTCTCTCTCTCTTTCTCTGGCTCCCACTCCAATTCCAACCACGTGTCTCGCTCCAGCTGCTGCTAATAAAGGTGACAAGTGGACTGGACTCTCGCACTATTATGTTAGATCCACTATGGACTGGACTCTCTCACTATTATGTTAGATCCACTATGGACTGGACTCTCACACTATTATGTTAGATCCACTATGGACTGGACTCTCATAATATTATGTTAGATCCACTATGGACTGGACTCTCACACCATTATGTTAGATCCACTATGGACTGGACTCTCACACTATTATGTTAGATCCACTATGGACTGGACTCTCACATTTATGTTAGATCCACTATGGACTGGACTCTCACACTATTATGTTAGATCCACCATGGACTGGACTCTCACTATTATGTTAGATCCACTATGGACAGGACTCTCTCACTATTATGTTAGATCCACTATGGACTGGACTCTCCCACTATAATGTTAGATCCACTATGGATTGGACTCTCCCACTATTATGTTAGATCCACTATGGACTGGACTCTCACACTATTATGTTAGATCCACTATGGACTAGACTCTCACAATATTATATTAGATCCACTATGGACTGGACTCTCACACTATTATGTTAGATCCACTATGGACTGGACTCTCACTATTATGTTAGATCCACTATATGGGGCGGTATAGCTCGGTTGGTAGAGTGGCCGTGCCATCAACCTGAGGGTTGCAGGTTCGATCCCCGCTTCCGCCATCCTAGTCACTGCCGTTGTGTCCTTGGGCAAGACACTTTACCCACCTGCTCCCAGTGCCACCCACACTGGTTTAAATGTAACTTAGATATTGGGGTTTCACTATGTAAAGCGCTTTGAGTCACTGGAGAAAAGCGCTATATAAATAGAATTCACTTCACTTCACTTCACTATGGACTTGACTTTCAATATTATGTTAGATCCACTATGGACTGGACTCTCACAATATTATGTTAGATCCACTATGAACTGGACTCCCACTATTAAGTTAGATCCACTATGGGCTGGACTTTCACAATATTATGTCAGAACCACTCGACGTCCATTACCCACATCTGCAGTACTCTCCAAGGTTTCTCATAGTCATTCTCATCGACGTCCCACTGGGTTGTGAGTTTTTCCTTGCCCTTACGTGGGCGCTGAGCCGTGGGTGTCGTTGTGGCTTGTGCAGCCCTTTGAGACACTTGCGATTTAGGGCTATATAAATAAACATTGATTGATTGATTGATTAGATAACTGGGCCCACCTGGGCCATCTACTCACCTGTCGCTGTCTTCGAGGCAGGTCCGCGGGCCACGCCCCCCTCCACACACCTAAAACCCACCGATTCAGGCCATCGGCACCATCTTAAAAGTCCGGCGGCTTCAGGGCACAGAGAGCAGGCCCATAAAAATGTTCTAGTTATTATAATTACTTTCAAGTTTGAGTTAAATAGTACAAAAATCATTTCACGCTAATAAAAAAAGAAGTGAAATCCCCTTCAACAATGACAACAATGTGACTTTTTTTGCTGCTGCTACTCCCAAATTAGCATTTAATGATTACAGTTTCCCTGAACAGTCAAGTTTTCAAACGTCCGTCAGACTTAAAGATTATTTCCATTCCTCATCCACGACCGCGGTTGCGCAGACTCCTCATGTTTCCGTGTCGGATCAATCAGCAAATGTCCGAGATAGACTTCCACTGTTGTTGTTTAGCCTTTAGAACACATTATAAATAATGCAGAGTTGTTATGGCAATATTTAGGGCCAGCTTATCAAGACGGACATCTCAATGAAAAAGCAAGAAAACGTAATTAATGTGGTGAATAAAGTATTCCACAAAATAAGCTTCTTATAAACTTATGTAAATGAATGTGGGCTGGAGAGTGACATTCTTCACTGGCTCTCTTCATTGACTCGTTGTATTAAAGCAATGTTATTGTGCAGAAAAAGCCAATCCAACTTTATCAGTCTTTACTCATTCCTCGCTCTCTCAGAAGTTGTGGGCATATTTTCAATGTCAAATTGCTGCTTCTTCAGAAAGGTGCCAAAATTATTCTGTTGTGAACATATTTTCTATTAGGAGTGTCAAAAATAATATTGCAATTTAAATTAATCGCAATTCTTATATGTGACGATTTTTAATTGATTCAGAAAAATGACAAATATATATTTCATGTTTTATTTTTTTTATGTTTGGGAAGCATTTTATCAAACAAAACCAGTTTTCTTTTAGGTAATGTTGAACTTGGTCGGAGCTGTTCATTTATTTTAAGGAGGAATGACCAAAATCTATTTATTAAACTTCTTCTTTTTCTAGATTTTTGCGCGCTCTACTTTCCACATTTTTTTTATCCGATTAAAACTGTTCCAACTTCAAACTGTTTAGCCTTTTCAAGAAATTCCCAAAATTCCCAGATTTTCCCAAATTCTTGGTTTTCCAGGACATTTTTTTCCATTTAAAATGAATTTTAAAAAAAATAAAAAAATTAAATAAATAAATACAATTTAAAAAAAAAAATATAAAAAAATAAAATGAATTGGGCATTTTTCAAACGTCCACTATTTCCAAATTTTTCAACCGATTCAAACTATTCCACTTTCAACACATTCCACTTGTCCTGTAAATTCAAACTGTAATTTTTTCTAGTTCAGACATTTTTCCCATTTAATATAAATTGAACATTATTCAAACTTCTACTAATTTCACATTTTTCAACAGATTCAAACCATTCTATCATAAACATATTCCACTCATCCTGGAAATTCAAACTATAGTTTTTCCTAGTTAAAAAAAATTCCATGAATTCCCAGAATTCCCAGTTTTCCAAACCCTATTTTCACCTTTTTTTTCTGGCGACTACTCCTTCCACATTTTTCAACCCACTTCAACCGTATCACCATTAAAAAAATTCCTCTTAATTAGGAAAAAAAAACAAAAACGTTTTTTGAACTGTAAAAATTCCCGGTTTTCCCAAAAGTCCAGGAATTTCGTAATACCATTTCTGAATTAAAAATGTTACTCCTTCAACATTTCTTGACCGTTTTGAAAATTCCAACACCAACTATTTTAACTCATTCAGGACATTCAAATAGTTTACCATTTTCTAAAAAATTCCCTCTTTTCCCGGAATTCCCGTAGAAATGAATGGGATATTTTTCAAAGTTCCACAACTCTTATATTTTTCATCCGATTCAAACCGTTCCAACTTCAAACTGTTCAGACTATTCGGGAATCGCGGGCTTTCCCTTGACAAATTCCAAACATTTCCAGAATTCCCGGTTTTCCGGGACATTTTTCCCATTTAAAATAAATTGAACATTATTCAAACTTCTACTAATTTCAAATTTTTCAACCGATTCAAACCATTCTATCATAAACATATTCCACTCATCCTGGAAATTCAAACTATCTTTTTTCAAGTTCAAAACAATTCCAGGAATTCCCAGAATTCCCAGTTTCCCAAACCCTATTTTCACCCTTTTTTTCTGGCGACTACTTCTTCCACATTTTTCAACCCACTTCGACCGTATCACCATTAAATATTTCCTCTTAATTAGGGAAAAAAAAAACTAAATGTTTTTTGAACTGTAAAAATTCCCGGTTTTCCCGAAATTCCAGGAATTTCGTAATACCATTTCTGAATTAAAAATGTTAATCCTTCAACATTTCTTGACCGTTTTGAAAATTCCAACACCAACTATTTTAACTCATTCAGGACATTCAAATAGTTTACCATTTTCTAAAAAATTCCCTCTTTTCCCTGAATTCCCGTATGAATGGGACATTTTTCATAGTTCCACAACTCTTATATTTTTCATCCGATTCAAACCATTCCAACTTCAAACTGTTCAGACTATTCGGGAATCGCGGGATTTCCCTTGAAAAATTCCAAAAATGTCCAGAATTCCCGGTTTTCCGGGACATTTTTCCCATTTAAAATAAATTGAACATTATTCAAACTTCTACTAATTACACATTTTTCAACCGATTCAAACCATTCTATCATAAACATATTCCACTCATCCTGGAAATTCAAACTATAATTTTTCCAAGTTCAAAACTATTCCAGCAATTCCCAGAATTCCTAGTTTTCCAAACCCTATTTTCACCCTTTTTTTCTGGCGACTACTCCTTCCACATTTTTCAACCCACTTCGACCGTATCACCATTAAATAATTCTTCTTAATTAGGAAAAAAAACCTAAATGTTTTTTTAACTGTAAAAATTCCCGGTTTTCCCGAAACTCCAGGAATTTCGTAATACCATTTCTGAATTAAAAATGTTAATCCTTCAACATTTCTTGACCGTTTTGAAAATTCCAACACCAATTATTTTAACCCATTCAGGACATTCAAATAGTTTACCATTTTCTAAAAAATTCCCTATTTTCCCGGAATTCCCGTAGAAATGAATGGGACATTTTTCAAAGTTCCACAACTCTTATATTTTTCATCCGATTCAAACCGTTCCAACTTCAAACTGTTCAGACTATTCGGTAATCGCGGGCTCTCCCTTGACAAATTCCAAAAATTTCCAGAATTCCCGGTTTTCCGGGACATTTTTCCCATTTAAAATAAATTGGACATTATTCAAACTTCTACTATTTTCACATATTTCAACCAATTCAAACCATTCCATCATAAACATATTCCACTCATCCTGGAAATTCAAACTATAATTTTTCCAAGTTCAAAACAAGTCCAGGAATTCCCAGAATTCCCATTTTACCAAACCCTATTTTCACCCTTTTTTTCTGGCGACTACTCCTTCCACATTTTTCAACCCACTTCAACCGTATCACCATCAAATAATTCCTCTTAATTAGGAAAAAAAAAAACGAAATGTTTTTTTAACTGTAAAAATTCCCGGTTTTCCCGAAATTCCAGGAATTTCGTAATACCATTTCTGAATTAAAAATGTTAATCCTTCAACATTTCTTGACCGTTTTGAAAATTCCAACACCAATTATTTTAACCCATTCAGGACATTCAAATAGTTTACCATTTTCTAAAAAATTCCCTCTTTTCCCGGAATTTCCGTAGAAATGAGAGGGACATTTTTCAAAGTTCCACAACTCTTATATTTTTCATCCGATTCAAACCGTTCCAACTTCAAACTGTTCAGACTATTCGGGAATCGCGGGCTTTCCTTTGACAAATTCCAAAAATTTCCAGAATGCCCGGTTTTCCGGGACATTTTTCCCATTTAAAATAAATTGAACATTATTCAAACTTCTACTAATTTCACATTTTTCAACCGATTCAAACCATTCTATCATAAACATATTCCACTCATCCTGAAAATTCAAACTATCATTTTTCCAAGTTCAAAACAATTCCAGGAATTCCCAGAATTCCCAGTTTTCCAAACCCTATGTTCACCCTTTTTTCTGTTGACTTCTCCTCCAACAATTTCCAACCCATTTTAACCGTTCCACCTTCAAAACATTCCTCATAATCAGGAAAAAAAAAGAAATTGTTTTTTGAAGTGTAAAAATTCCCGGTTTTCCCGAAATTCCAGGAATTCCATAATACCATTTTTGAATTAAAAATGTTACAACATTTCGTAACCGCTTTGAAAAATTCCAGCATGAACTTATTCAAAACATTAAATTATATATAAAAACAATTCCCTCTTTTCCCGGAATTCCCAAATTTTCATGAAATACCCATTGAAATTAATCGGACATTTTACAAAGTTCCACAACTACTATATTGTTTTATCCGATTCACACCAATCCACCTTCAACACATTCCACTCATCCTGGAAATTCAAACTATAATTTTTCCAAGTTCAAAACAATTCCAAGAATTTCCCAAAATTCCCAGTTTTCCAAACCCTATTTTCACCCTTTTTTCTGGCTACTACTCCTTCCACATTTTTCAACCCACTTCAACCGTACCACCAACAAATAATTCCTCTTAATCAGGAAAAAAACTAAGTTGTTTTTTGAACTGTAAAAATTCCCGGTTTTCCCGAAATTCCAGGAATTCCGTAATATAATTTCTGAACTTAAAATGTTACTCCTTCAACATTTTGTAACCGTTTTGAAAAATTCTAACATCATCTCATTGAAAACATTAAATTATATATAAAAACAATTCCCTTTTTTCCCGGAATTCCCAAATTTTCATGAAATACCCATTGAAATCAATGGGACATTTTACAAAGTTCCACAACTCCAACATTTGTTATCCGATTCAAACCATTTTAACACATTCCACTTATCCTAGACATTCAAAATAAAATTTTTCCAAGTTCAAATAAAGTTTCAGGAATTTCCAGAATTCCCAGTTTTCCAAACCCTATTTTCACCTTTTTTCTGGCAACTACTCCTTCCACATTTTTCAACCCACTTCAACCGCACCACCATCAAATCATTCCTCTTAATCAGGAAAAAAAAAAAAAAGTAATTTTTTGAACAGGAAAAATTCCCGGTTTTCCCGAAATCCCAGGAATACCCGTAA
Organism: Entelurus aequoreus; assembly: GCF_033978785.1. Classification (NCBI taxonomy): domain Eukaryota; kingdom Metazoa; phylum Chordata; class Actinopteri; order Syngnathiformes; family Syngnathidae; genus Entelurus; species Entelurus aequoreus. Next base: position 99,858,554 of record NC_084732.1, on the reverse strand, counting down.
TATCATTTCTGAATTAAAAATGTTACTCCTTCAACATTTTTCAACCATTTTGAAAAATTCCAAAATCAACTCATTCAAAAAATTTAAATACATATAAAAACAAATCCCTCTTTTCCCGTAATTCCCAAATGTTCATGAAATTCCCATTTAAATGAATGGGACGTTTTTCAAAGTTCCACAACTCCTACATTTTTTATCCGATTCAAACCATTCTACCTTCAACACATTCCACTCATCCTGAAAATTCAAACACTCACTTTTTCAAGTTCAAATACAATTTCAGGAATTCCCAGAATTCCCAGTTTTCCAAACCCTATTTTCACCCTTTTTTCTGGCGACTTCTCCTCTCACATTTTTCAACCCATTTCAACCGTTCCACCTTCAAAACATTCCTCTTCATCAGGAAAAAAAATTAAATTGTTTTTTTAAGTGTAAAAATTCCCGGTTTTCCCGAAATTACAGGAATGCCCGTAATACCATTTCTGAATTAAAAATGTTACTCCTTCAACATTTCTCAACCATTTTGAAAAATTCCAAAATCAACTCATTCAAAAAATTTAAATATATATAAGAACAAATCCTTCTTTTCCCGGAATTCCCAAATTTTCATGAAATTCCCATTGAAATGAATGGGACATTATACAAAGTTCCACAACTCCAACATTTTTTATCCGATTCAAACCATTTCAACACATTCCACTTATCCTAGACATTCAAAACATAATGTTTCCAAGTTCAAATACAATTTCAGGAATTTCCAGAATTCCCAGTTTTCCAAACCCTATTTTCACCCTTTTTTCTGGCAACTACTTCTTCCACATTTTTCAACCCACTTCAACCTCACCACCATCAAATTATTCTTCTTAATCAGGAAAGAAAAAAAAAAAAAGTTATTTTTTTAACAGGAAAAATTCCCGGTTTTCCCAAAATTCCAGGAATACCCGTATTACCATTTCTGAATTAAAAATGTTACTCCTTCAACATTTCTCAACCATTTTGAAAAATGTCAAAATAAACTCATTCAAAAAATTTAAATACATATAAAAACAAATCCCTCTTTTCCCGTAATTCTCAAATTTTAATAAAATTCCCATTTAAATGAATGGGACATTTTTCAAAGATCCACAACTCCTACAATTTTTTATCCGATTCCAACCATTCCACCTTCAACACATTCCACTCATCCTGGACATTCAAACACTCACTTTTCCAAGTTCAAATACAATTTTAGGAATTCCCAGAATTCTCAGTTTTCCAAACCCTATTTTCACCCTTTTTTCTGGCGACTTCTCCTCCCACATTTTTCAACCCATTTCAACCGTTCCACCTTCAAAACATTCCTCTTCATCAGGAAAAACAATTGAATTGTTTTTTTAAGTTTAAAAATTCCCAGTTTTCCCAAAATTCAAGGAATTCCGTGATACCATTTCTGAATTAAAAATGTTACTCCTTCAACATTTCTCAACCATTTTGAAAAATTCCAAAATCAACTCATTCAAAAAATTTAAATATATATAAGAACAAATCCTTCTTTTCCCGGAATTCCCAAATGTTCATGAAATTCCCATTGAAATGAACGGGACATTATACAAAGTTCCACAACTCCAAAATTTTTTATCCGATTCAAACCATTTCAACACATTCCATTTATCCTAGACATTCAAAATATAATTTTTCCAAGTTCAAATACAATTTCAGGAATTTCGGGAAAAGATCCCAGTTTTCCTAACCCTATTTTCACCCTTTTTTCTGGCAACTACTCCTTCCACATTTTTCAACCCACTTCAACCGCACCACCATCAAATCATTCCTCTTAATCAGGAAAACAAAACAAAACAAGTTATTTTTTGAACAGGAAAAATTCCCGGTTTTCCCAAAATTCCAGGAATACCCGTAATACCATTTCTGAATTAAAAATGTTACTCCTTCAACATTTCTCAACCATTTTGAAAAATTCCAAAATAAACTCATTCAAAAAATTTAAATACATATAAAAACAAATCCCTCTTTTCCCGTAATTCTCAAATTTTAATAAAATTCCCATTTAAATGAATGGGACATTTTTCAAAGTTCCACAACTCCTACAATTTTTTATCCGATTCCAACCATTCCACCTTCAACACATTCCACTCATCCTGAACATTCAAACACTCACTTTTCCAAGTTCATATACAATTTTAGGAATTCCCAGAATTCTCAGTTTTCCAAACCCTATTTTCACCCTTTTTTCTGGCGACTTCTCCTCCCACATTTTTCAACCCATTTCAACCGTTCCACCTTCAAAAAATTCCTCTTAATCAGGAAAAACAATTGAATTGTTTTTTTGAAGTGTAAAAATTCCCGGTTTTCCCCAAATTCAAGGAATTCCGTAATACCATTTCTGAATTAAAAATGTTACTCCTTCAACATTTCTCAACCATTTTGAAAAATTCCAAAATCAACTCATTCAAAAAATTTAAATATATATAAGAACAAATCCTTCTTTTCCCGGAATTCCCAAATTTTCATGAAATTCCCATTGAAATGAATGGGACATTATACAAAGTTCCACAACTCCAACATTTTTTATCCGATTCAAACCATTTCAACACATTCCACTTATCCTAGACATTCAAAACATAATGTTTCCAAGTTCAAATACAATTTCAGGAATTTCCAGAATTCCCAGTTTTCCAAACCCTATTTTCACCCTTTTTTTTGGCAACTACTTCTTCCACATTTTTCAACCCACTTCAACCTCACCACCATCAAATTATTCTTCTTAATCAGGAAAGAAAAAAAAAAAAAAGTTATTTTTTTAACAGGAAAAATTCCCGGTTTTCCCAAAATTCCAGGAATACCCGTATTACCATTTCTGAATTAAAAATGTTACTCCTTCAACATTTCTCAACCATTTTGAAAAATTTCAAAATAAACTCATTCAAAAAATTTAAATACATATAAAAACAAATCCCTCTTTTCCCGTAATTCTCAAATTGTAATAAAATTCCCATTTAAATGAATGGGACATTTTTCAAAGATCCACAACTCCTACAATTTTTTATCCGATTCCAACCATTCCACCTTCAACACATTCCACTCATCCTGGACATTCAAACACTCACTTTTCCAAGTTCAAATACAATTTTAGGAATTCCCAGAATTCTCAGTTTTCCAAACCCTATTTTCACCCTTTTTTCTGGCGACTTCTCCTCCCACATTTTTCAACCCATTTCAACCGTTCCACCTTCAAAACATTCCTCTTCATCAGGAAAAACAATTGAATTGTTTTTTTAAGTTTAAAAATTCCCAGTTTTCCCAAAATTCAAGGAATTCCGTGATACCATTTCTGAATTAAAAATGTTACTCCTTCAACATTTCTCAACCATTTTGAAAAATTCCAAAATCAACTCATTCAAAAAATTTAAATATATATAAGAACAAATCCTTCTTTTCCCGGAATTCCCAAATGTTCATGAAATTCCCATTGAAATGAACGGGACATTATACAAAGTTCCACAACTCCAACATTTTGTATCCGATTCAAACCATTTCAACACATTCCATTTATCCTAGACATTCAAAATATAATTTTTCCAAGTTCAAATACAATTTCAGGAATTTCGGGAAAAGATCCCAGTTTTCCTAACCCTATTTTCACCCTTTTTTCTGGCAACTACTCCTTCCACATTTTTCAACCCACTTCAACCGCACCACCATCAAATAATTCCTCTTAATCAGGAAAACAAAACAAAAAAAGTTATTTTTTGAACAGGAAAAATTCCCGGTTTTCCCAAAATTCCAGGAATACCCGTAATACCATTTCTGAATTAAAAATGTTACTCCTTCAACATTTCTCAACCATTTTGAAAAATTCCAAAATAAACTCATTCAAAAAATTTAAATACATATAAAAACAAATCCCTCTTTTCCCGTAATTCTCAAATTTTAATAAAATTCCCATTTAAATGAATGGGACATTTTTCAAAGTTCCACAACTCCTACAATTTTTTATCCGATTCCAACCATTCCACCTTCAACACATTCCACTCATCCTGAACATTCAAACACTCACTTTTCCAAGTTCATATACAATTTTAGGAATTCCCAGAATTCTCAGTTTTCCAAACCCTATTTTCACCCTTTTTTCTGGCGACTTCTCCTCCCACATTTTTCAACCCATTTCAACCGTTCCACCTTCAAAACATTCCTCTTAATCAGGAAAAACAATTGAATTGTTTTTTTGAAGTGTAAAAATTCCCGGTTTTCCCCAAATTCAAGGAATTCCGTAATACCATTTCTGAATTAAAAATGTTACTCCTTCAACATTTCTCAACCATTTTGAAAAATTCCAAAATCAACTCATTCAAAAAATTTAAATATATATAAGAACAAATCCTTCTTTTCCCGGAATTCCCAAATTTTCATGAAATTCCCATTGAAATGAATGGGACATTATACAAAGTTCCACAACTCCAACATTTTGTATCCGATTCAAACCATTTCAACAAATTCCACTTATCCTAGACATTCAAAATATAATGTTTCCAAGTTCAAATACAATTTCAGGAATTTCCAGAATTCCCAGTTTTCCAAACCCTATTTTCACCCTTTTTTCTGGCAACTACTCCTTCCACATTTTTCAACCCACTTCAACCTCACCACCATCAAATCATTCTTCTTAATCAGGAAAGAAAAAAAAAAAGAGTTATTTTTTTAACAGGAAAAATTCCCGGTTTTCCCAAAATTCCAGGAATACCCGTATTACCATTTCTGAATTAAAAATGTTACTCCTTCAACATTTCTCAACCATTTTGAAAAATTTCAAAATCAAATCATTCAAAATATTCAAATTGTTTTACATTTTCTAAAAAAAATCCCTCTTTTCCCGGAATCCCCAAATTTCCATGAAATTCCCATTGAAATGAATGGCAAAGTTCCACAACTCCCACATTTTGTATCCGATTCAAACCGTTTCAACTTCAAAATATTCAGACTATTCAACATTGAAACTGTTGTTACATTCATACTACATTCTGTCAGCATTTCAGTTCAAATTCAGCAGTGGAAAATTCACATTCATCTAGTTAATTATAGAACTGTCTAAAAAGTATAGATTTTGATTTGAGAATCATTTTGAATCAATAATCAATTCTGAATTGAATCATTACTCCCAAGAATCAAATCGAATCGAATCATGTGCTGCCCAAAGATTCACATCCCTATTTTCTATGACCCATTAAGAAGATTCCAGTATTTTTTGAAGCATTCAATGTCAGCACTGACCTTTCATTGAGATACTGATCATTTTCCGGGGAACAAAATTAAACCAAATTACAGGGTGAACCAAAAAAACAGAACATATTTCATTAAATGCTTCAAAAGTCCAGCAATTTTCATGGAATTTGCTGAGTTTCAATTGACAATCATTCCCCGACATTTCAGTTATCTTGGAGGCTTTTGATAAAAGCCATGTTCTTTGCAAAATATGCTGCACATTTCCAATTACTCAAACATTCCTCTTTGGTGTTTTGGACTGAATACATTTCAAATTAAAGGCCTACTGAAATGATTTTTTTTTATCTAAACGGGGATAGCAGATCCATTCTATGTGTCATACTTCATCATTTCGCGATATTGCCATATTTTTGCTGAAAGGATTTAGTATAGATCAACGATGATAAAGTTCACAACTTTTGGTCTCTGATAAAAAAAAAGCCTTGCCTGTACCGGAAGTAGCGTGACATAGTCAGTTGTTCGCTTCCTCGTATTTTCCTATTGTTTTCAACGCAGCTAGAGCGATTCGGACCGAGAAAGCGATGATTACCCCATTAATATGAGCGAGGATGAAAGATTTGTGGATGAGGAACGTGAGATTGAAGGACTAGAGTGCAGTGCAGGACGTATCTTTTTTCTCTCTGACCGTAACTTAGGTACAAGCTGGCTCATTGGATTCCACACTTTCTCCTTTTTCTATTGTGGATCACATATTTGTATTTTAAACCACCTGGGATACTATATCCTCTTGAAAATGAGAGTCGAGAATGCGAAATGGACATTCACAGTGACTTTTATCTCCACGACAATACATTGGCGAAGCACTTTAGCTACGGAGCTAACGTGATAGCATCGGGCTTAACTGCAGATAGAAACAAAATAAATAAACCCCTGACTGGAAGGATGGACAGAAAATCAACAATACTATTAAACCATGGACATGTAACTACACGGTTAATGCTTTCCAGGCTGGCGAAGGTTAACAATGCTGTTGCTAACGACGCCATTGAAGCTAACTTAGCAACGGGACCTCACAGAGCTATGCTAAAAACATTAGCTATCCACCTACGCCAGCCAGCCCTCATCTGCTCATCAACACCCGTGCTCACCTGCGTTCCAGCGATCGACGGCGCGACGAAAGACTTCACCCGATCATCGATGCGGTCGGCGGCTAGCGTCGGCTAGCGCGTCTGCTATCCAAGTCAAAGTCCTCCTGGTTGTGTTGCTGCAGCCAGCCGCTAATACACCGATCCCACCTACAGCTTTCTTCTTTGCAGTTTTCATTGTTCATTAAACAAATTACAAAAGATTCACCAACACAGATGTCCAGAATACTGTGGAATTTTGAGATGAAAACCGAGCTTTTTTATATTGGATACAATGTTGTCCGAATACTTCCGTTTCAACCCTTGACGTCACGCGCATACGTCATCATACATAGACGTTTTCAACCGGAAGTTTACGGGAAATTTAAAATGTCACTTTATAAGTTAACCCGGCCGTATTGGCATGTGTTGCAATGTTAAGATTTCATCATTGATATATAAACTATCAGACTGCGTGGTCGGTAGTAGTGGCTTTCAGTAGGCCTTCAAAAACCAAACATGTAGATATATTTGATTTGTTATTGGCTTAACTCAGGGGTGTCCAAACGTTTTCCACCATTGACCGCATACTCTTGAGTTTCCAATAATTTCTACAACTCTTATTTTCTTGTGATAGAGTGATTGAAGCACATACTTGTTGGTCACAAAAAACATTCATGAAGTTTGGTTCTTTTATGAATTTATTATGGATCTACTGAAAATGTGAGGGTCAAAAGTATACATACAGCAATGTTAATATTTTCTTACATGTCCCTTGGCAAGTTTCACCGCAATAAGACGCTTTTGGTAGCCATCCACAAGCCTCTGCTTGAATTGTTGCCCACTCCTCTTGACTAAATTGGTGGAGTTCAGCTAAATGTGTTGGTTTTCTGACGTGGACTTGTTGAGATGAGATGAGGTCACCTACCTAGGTTCCATTCTAGAGGCTAATCTTTCCTGTGATAAAATGGCAACCAAGGTAATCAAAAAGGTCAACCAACGAAGATTTTTCCACAGAATCTCCTCTCTGGTCAACAAACGCACCATGAAGATTCTAGCGGGAACTCTCCTTTAACCCTTTTTCGATTCCGCGTGCACCTCCTGGTACCCCAGCACCTCCAAAACCCTCAAATCTAAACTCCAAACATCCCAGAACAAGCTAGTCAGGTTACTTCTAGACCTCCACCCCAGATCCCACCTCACTCCTACCCACTTCTCCAAAGTGGGCTGGCTCAAGGTGGAGGACAGAGTTAAACAACTTGCACTGAGCCTAGTCTATAAAATCCGCTACACCTCCCTGATACCGAAGTACATGTCAAACTACTTCCTTAACGTAAATGACCGCCATAACCCCAACACCAGGGGGAGCTCCACTAACCACGTTAAACCCAGATTCCGATCTAACAAAGGTCTTAACTCATTCTCTTTCTATGCCACATCAATGTGGAATGCGCTCCCAACAGGTGTAAAAGAAAGGGCATCTCTATCCTCCTTCAAAACCGCAATAAAAGTACACCTCCAGGCAACTTCAACCCTAAACTAACACCCTCCCCAGATTGTAAATAATCAAATGTAAATACTTTTTCTTATGCTTTCTGATCTCTCTCTCTATGTCCACTACTTGCTGTCCATATCCTACCCCCCCCCTCCCTCCACACCCCTGATTGTAAATAATGTAAATAATTAAATGTGATTATCTTGTGTGATGACTGTATTATGATGATAGTATATATCTGACAGTATATATCTGTATCATGAATCAATTTAAGTGGACCCCGACTTAAACAAGTTGAAAAACTTATTGGGGTGTTACCATTTAGTGGTCAATTGTACGGAATATGTACTTCACTGTGCAACCTACTAATACAAGTCTCAATCAATCAATCAATCAATCTTTAGCATTGTCCACATGTTTAAGTCAGGACTTTGGGAAGGCCATTCTTTCATTCCAGCCTGATTTAGCCATTCCTTTACCACTGTTGACGTGTGTTTGGGGTCATTGTCCTGTCGGAACACCCAACTGCGCCCAAGACCCGACCTCCGGGCTGATGATTTTAGCTTGTCCTGAAGAATTTGGAGGTAATCCTCCTTTTTTCATTGTCCCATTTTCTCTCTGTAAAGCACCAGTTCCATTGGCAGCAAAACTGGCCCAGAGCATAATACTACCACCACCATGCTTGACGGTAGGCATGGTGTTCCTGGGATTAAAGGCCTCGCCTTTTCTCCTCCAAACATATTGCTGGGAACCCTTTGCAGCACTAACTCTTCCGGGACGCTACAAGGAATGTGTGAGTGTGGGGGGGTTGGTGGTAGCAGGGGGGGTGTATTTTGTAGCGTCCTGGAAGAGTTAGTGCTGCAAGGGGTTCTGGGTATTTTTGCTGTTGTGTTTATGTGTTCTCCCGAAATGTATTTGTCATTCTTGTTTGGTGTGGGTTCACAGTGTGGCGTATATTTTTAACAGTGTTAAAGTTTTTTTTATACTGGCACCCTCAGTGTAACCTGTATCGCTGTTGATGAAGTATGCGTTGCATTCACTTGTGTGTGCGGACAGAAGCCGCACATATCCCTGTGACTGGGCGTGCACGTTGTTAGAATGGATGAAAAGCGGACGTTAATGGCAAGTCCGGGTGGACTACGAGATGTAATGACTGATGAACACCTTAGTTGGATAATGAAGGTTGCCTCAGCTCAAAGCCTGAGCTTGAGCCTGAACTAGCATCCAAGAAAAGATGGCAGGTATCTGGCTTGGGCACATCAGATTAGATCAGTGTGTTGCAAACTGAGCAGTTTAAAGTCCTGAATGGTTGGTTTACTCATTGTTATTTTATTTTCAAATGTATTAGCCTGTGGAAAAAGTTAATGTTGATATTTACCTCAGAAGGCTGCAAATAGAAAATGTTTATTTAAATTGTATTTGATATGCCATTGATATTTTTTAATTATTATTATTATTATTTGAAACTGGATTTTGCATGTCACTATTAAGTTAAATAAGCCTTGCTTGTTCAATATTCAATGCAAAACTTGATTGGGTCCCTATTAAAAGGTTCATTTGTTCAACCTTGGCCCGCGGCTTTGTTCAGTTTTACATTTTGGCCCACTCTGTATTTGAGTTTGACACCCCTGCTTTAAAGGCACAACTTTGTGTCGGATGTGTATTATGGGTGACTAAGGAAGTTATTAATTATAAAGCTTTTTCTCATTACAGTCAACATGAAGCTTTAAAATGAGCCTCAAAATTTTGCTGCAAATTTTCTGAAAACAATCACGACAAGGCCAACCAAATCCTGTACAAAAAACCACTGCTGTGGCCAAAGATTGTTTAGTTACAAGAAGATGATCTGCCGAGCACACGCTGATGTCCAACACAAAATATATTCACCGTCAGTCTCATCGCCTTTTTGTCACTTGAAAAGAACACCAAGGACACGACCTCGGTCTCCTCAGCGGTACTTTAGGCCCAGAGCCTGAAGACTCCCTGTTGCATATCGCCTTCCGGGCGATCCCTTTGGACTTCTGTGATCCGGGCTCAGAGTGGTAACAAATACGCACATTGGGGATTGTGTCCTTCTGACCCGGGGCCGGGGCAAGGTGACCTGGAGACACCAGAGATGGAGGTCATGAGAGACTGTGAGGAGATCATTCACGTGTTAGTTCCCTTTCAACCAAAGTGCATCACCAAGACTCTGGGCCTGATCTACTAGGACCCAAATACTAGGCGCATGCTTTAAAATTGGTGTGTGTGATCTACTAAGACTACAATTGGTAACCTGGTGCAGACCGCCCTATTTAAGTGAGGCTATAAATAAGCACTAAGTAACTTTTCAACCTTCAAAAAATATATTTTTTAATAACTTTTAGGATCATACATAGAATTAAAACTAGTTGAATGACATCTCTGTCATGGCATATAGGGGTCTGTATCACGTCATATATATATGTATATATATATATATATATATATATATATATATTTATATATTTATATATTTAGTCAAGGTTTATGGGGTTTATCCATTATGCAGTGCTCAATACGGAATATACGTTAGGTCAGGAAAAACACAGAGGCTACATCAAGCCTGTTTTGAAGGTTTCCCTTTAAATATATATATATATATATATATATATATATATATATATATATATATATATATATATATATATATATATATATATATATATATATATATATATATATATATATATATATATATATATATATATATATATATATATATATATATATATATATATATATATATATATATATGTATACATATATATATATATATATATATATATGTATATATATATATATATATTTATATATATATATATATATATATATATATATATATATATATACATATATATATATATATATATATATATATATATATATATATATATATATATATATATTTATTTATTTATATATTTTATGTATATTTATTAATATAAAAAACCCGGGAAAACCTGCAAAACAGGCTTGTAGGGATGATATAGCATCTGTGTTTTTATATATATTTATATATATGTTATATACATACAAATATATATACATATATATATATATATATATATATATATATATATATATATATATATATATACATATATATATAAATATATAAATATATATATGTTATATATATGTATATATATAAATATATATATATATATATATATATATATATATATATATATATATATATATATATATATATATATATATATATATATATATATATATATATATATATATATATATATATGTATATATACATATATATATATATATATATATATATATATATATATATATATATATATATATATATATATATATATATTGCATCATACACACACAAGCGTGTGTTCCAGTAGTTGCTGGAAAAAGCTGGCAACACTGTCCATAGCAGAGGGACGCCACACTGCAAATGTGTTTTTTCTATATTGCTTACGTTCCACTTCACTTTTATAATAGTCCGGCGAAGAAAGTGTGGAAAATGAACAGCGAGTCACAAGAGGCTTCCAATCCACGGGCAATTCCCCGGCGCTCCACAAGTCCGACTGCCATTTCTTATTGAGCCGGTACAAATGGCATTTCCCCAGACAACTTGTTAACTTTTAAAGGTTGATGGATTCAATGCACATCTGCCTGAAATAAGCAGTGGATCACTGTGAAAAACAAAGCTGGGAGATTAGCCGCTGTCAACTGGAGGACGAGACGTGCGAGTTTGAGTGGCGAAATGTGAACGCCATTTATCTGCGGACGCGGGACATATCGATCTTTGTGCATTTGTCGGAACAAAGACCCTCATTTGAGCCTCTCCGGCGCTCGCTCTTCTACCCGGCGACAGTAAATCCGCACTTTGATATTAAAAAAAAGAGGCTTTGGATTCCGTTTAACAAGCGTGGTTCACGCTAGCTCGGACAGCAAAGTTTTGGCAGGTTGAAGCAGACATAAATTTAGGAGCTGTTCCAGAGGGGACACCTTTGCTTAAATGATGGGCAATGAAACAAGGTAACCTTAAAAGTACATTAGCGATAATTGTAGGTTTATAGTCATATGGAGGGTGACACTATCAGGACACTCAACTCAAAGTCATGATCTCTGCATTCTCAATGTCATAAACATTAACTTTCCAGGTGTGGGCCTTTAAAAATGCAGACATCTAAATGTACTTAATTGCTAAGGCAAGGTTGTCAAACTCTTTTTCACTGATTTCATCACTGAAATATACATATATATATATATATATATATATCTGTGTTGGCCCTGCGATGAGGTGGCGACTTGTCCAGGGTGTACCCCGCCTTCCGCCCGATTGTAGCTGAGATAGGCTCCAGCGCCCCCCGTTACCCCGAAGGAAATAAGTGGTAGAAAATGGATGGATGGGATTGATATATATATATATATATATATATATATATATATATATATATATATATATATATATATATATATATATATATATATATATATATATATATATATATATATTTCTGTCTTTCCTCTGGTGAGGGTGGTCAAATTGTTTTCCGCTCCCTTCTTCTCCCTGATTGCTCTCTTTGTTTTTGTCTTGTCTGAACTTTTTTGAAGCCTCTTTCTTTGCGCTGTCCTTCAAATCTAAACATCAGACATCGAAATTATCAGCTGGACTCTCGACGCAATTGACAAAATCTTTTCCACGAGGAAAACAGGTTCTGGGGAGCCTGGCTGCCCTGATGGAACCATTGCTGTGGGGTATGTGAGAGATTCCTGGGATAAATGGAGAATCACGTGCCTCTCAGTCCTTTCCATCGAGGACGTGGAAGACATCTACCTATTTGGAACCGTGATCACGGGGCACCTGCTGATTGGGCTGGGCATTGCTCTGGTGTATCGTCAAATTTGTAAGACGATGGTAGCCACTCAAGGAGCCCAAAGGCTGTTCGTCGCAATGGAAGGTTTGGGCCGGGCTGTGGGATCGCAGACTGTGACAATTTCTGAACTGAATCGCAAGATGGATCACATCATGGAGAAGCTTGCTGAAAAGGGAAATTTAATTGAATTTGAGAGCAGCCAGCATTGACGAATAGAACAGACAAGTCATTGTTTTGTCTGCTCGCGGAAAACAAACATCCTAATTAGAGATGTCCGATAATATTGGCCTGCCGATATTATCGGCCGATATATGCATTAAAATGTAATATCGGAAATTATCGGTATCGTTTTTTTTATTATCGGTATGGTTTTTTTTATTTTTATTATTTATTTTTTTTATTAAATCAACATAAAAAACACAAGATACACTTACAATTAGTGCACCAACCCAAAAAACCTCCCTCCCCCCATTTACACTCATTCACACAAAAGGGTTGTTTATTTCTGTTATTAATATTCTGGTTCCTACATTATATATCAATATATATAAGGGATGCAGTCCGTAAGCACACATGATTTTGCGTGCTGCTGCTCCACTAATAGTACTAACCTTTAACAGTTAATTTTACTAATTTTCATTCATTACTGGTTTCTGTGTAACTGTTTTTATATTGTTGTACTTTCTTTTTTATTCAAGAAAATGTTTTTAATTTATTTATCTTATTTTACCAATTTTTTAAAAAAGTACCTTATCTTCACCATACATGGTTGTCCAAATTAGGCATAATAATGTGTTAATTCCACGACTGCATATATCGGTTGATATCGGTATCGGTTGATATCGGTATCGGTAATTAAAGAGTTGTACAATATCGGAATGTTGGATACCGGCAAAAAGCCATTATCGGACATCCCTAATCCTAATCTATGTTTTGACTCCCTCGAATGGCCTTGACGCTGTGAACACCAGGAACAGGCTGTTCTGAAAACACCCCCGAGGACACCTCAATGATGGACACTTTTTGCAGATTGTGCCTCTGTCTATAAACACTACATCAACACACCCAAGACAATGGGCATATACACACACACAGCCCTCCTCCCCCACCCCACGCCTTCACCACCGCTTCTTTCCCCTCGGGGTGATGGTCAGCTGGCAGCGCTTCATAGCAGCAGTCGACCTCCAGGGTCCCAACTCCCCGCCCCCCTCTGTTGCGAGTCTGTCGTGATTAAATGTAACGTGTTTATGTGTGCATTGCATAGAGGTTTTTTCCCACTCCAGACTAGACCCCCTTAGGAGCCCAGTCTAGATTGTATTTTTTTACTCATCTTCTTCCCCAGCGTTTTACCTTTTTTCTTATCTTTTACGGGGCGTTTTTGGCGACCCATCAGCGTTCCTGTTCTGTAACCCTGTACACTGTTTGTTTGTCTAATCTTGAACGGGTTTGTGCTGAAAATATAATTGTGTTGTACTTGTGCAATGACAATAAAGTCCTATCCTATCCTATCCTAAAAGCGCTATGAGTCACTAGAGAAAAGTGCTATATAAATATGATTACATTCAATTAAAAAAACAAAAAAAAAAAGTGGTAAAGGAATGGCTAAATTACATTTCTTTATTCACTGCACTCGATAACCTACTTGACAAATGTGACGGTACATTAGCATGTAGCATCAGCTACATGGGATAAACGTACAATTGACGTACAATGCAGTTTTCTTGCATTGATGTACATATTTGTTTCAAATAAAACGTCCCACATTATAATACCCTGCATGCTTATTTACGTAATAGCTTCATGGACTGAAAGGCGTTTAAAGAGAACGCTAATAAACCAGCCTTAGAGATGCTTTCATCTCCTCGGTTTTGATGTTTATTCTCTGCTTTTCTCTCGCTGTGGGTTCAACTCTGTAATCCTCAGCTGTTGCAATTTCTAATAAATGTATGTGCTGAAAGATTCATTTATGATTGTTTATCAAAGTACAACTATAGATGTCAACATTGTGTACGTGCTGAAAGATTAATTTATGATTGTTTATCAAAGTATAACTATAGATGTCAACATTGTGTACGTGCTGAAAGATTAATTTATGATTGTTTATCAAAAAATAACTATATATGTCAGCATTGTGTACGTGCTGAAAGATTCATTTATGATTGTTTACGAAAATATAACGATAGATGTCAACATTGTGTACGTGCTGAAATATTAATTTATGAATGTTTATCAAAGTAAAACTATAGATGTCAACATTGTGTATGTGCTGAAATATTCATTTATGATTGTTTATTAAAATATAACTATGGATGTCAACATTGTGTATGTGCTGAAATATTCATTTATGATTAATCATCAAAATATAACGATAGATGTCAACATTGTGTATGTGCTGAAATATTCATTTATGATTGTTTATCAAAATATAACGATAGATGTCAACATTGTGTACGTGCTGAAATATTCATTTATGATTGTTTATCAAAATATAACTATAGATGTCAACATTGTGTATGTGCTGAAAGATTCATTTATGATTGTTTATCAAATATAACTATAGATGTCAACATTGTGTATGTGCTGAAAGATTCATTTATGATTGTTTATCAAATATAACTATAGATGTCAACATTGTGTATGTGCTGAAATATTCATTTATGATTGTTTATCAAAATATAACTATAGATGTCAACATTGTGTAAGTGCTGAAATATTCATTTTTGATTGTTAACCAAAATATAACTATAGATGTCAACATTGTGTATGTGCTGAAAGATTCATTTATGATTGTTTATCAAAATATAACTATGGATGTCAACATTGTGTACATGCTGAAATATTCATTTATGATTGTTTATCAAAATATAACTATAAATGTCAACATTGTGAATGTGCTGAAAGATTCCTTTATGATTGTTTATCAAAATATAACTATAAATGTCAACATTGTGTACGTGCTGAAATATTCATTTATGATTGTTTTTTTTTTAAATATAACTATAAATGTCAACATTGTGTATGTGCTGAAAGATTAATTTATGATTGTTTACCAAAATATAACGATAGATGTCAACATTGTGTCCGTGCTGAAAGATTCATTTTATTGTTGCCTTTGGTAAAAACTTAACTCTTTTAGGTTTTGCTCACATTTGATTTGTGTTATTTAAACTCGTCGAGTTGTTGTCTTTTGAAATAATATCAAGATAATGCTTAAAAGGTAAATAATAAACGTTAAAAGTATATCAAACAAACCTTTATTGAAGGGATCCCTGCAGACTCGTGCATTCTTCGACTCTGGAGTGTGTGAGCTACTTTTCGCCTGGTTTGGTAAAATCCTGCTCTCTTCCGCCCTTTGTGATCACCTCTCGAGGAACTCTGAAGAAATGTTGATCCTTTTCGCGATTTGAACGGTTCGT
>NC_084732.1:99824928-99837428 GCF_033978785.1 Entelurus aequoreus | reverse complement strand
TCATAGGATGCCACCTGTGCAACAAATCCAGTCGTGAAATGTCCTCGCTCCAAAAAATTCCAAAGTCAACTGTCTGTTATGGTTGGAGGGAGTTGACGGCACAGACACAAGGGGGCTGTATAGCTCTATGATTTTTTATATATATATATATATATATATATATATATATATATATATATATATATATATATATATATATATATATATATATATATATATATATATATATATATATATATATAATAATCAACAATATTATTAAATAAACTATAGAATGGTGTGTGGCAAAATCCAAGAGTGTGTGTGTGAGGCTATGTGTGTGATTAGCTGTAGTGAGTATTACCTAGTGTTGTGTTAGGCGAGAGGAGGGACAAAGCAGGAAGGCAGTGCGTGGTCAGGCAGATAGTCGAGGGCTAAGCGGGGCGAAGAAGGTCCGTGTCCATACGAGAGGTTGAGATCCAAGTGAGGCAGTCCAGAATCCAGAGGGAAACAACAAGGGATCACAGGAGAACTCGGGGAAAAGTACTGTGGGCGGACAACACGGACATCAGACACGGAAACAAGGAAGTCACAAGGGGGAGAGCGAGTATGCGGATAGAAGCCAGACAAGGGGTGCTTACTAGGGTAACTAATGGTTAAGTTCCGGCCAGGATCCTTGGGTCCACTGGTCTTTATACCGCTCGCCCTCATCAGTCCCAGGTGTGCAGATTGCCGATCGCCCACAGCCTTGCCGGCACGTGGGCGTGACGCTGCCAGCGCGAGCAGGGGCGTGTCTCGGCGCGCTGCCAACGGAGGTGCTGGCAGACCCAGCTGCCGGAGAAAAGCGGGTTCGAGCCCGCGCCGTGACACAGTCGGCTTTATTATAAGAAAAGTGAAGCGTTTGGGAACAACAGCAACTCAGCCACCAAGTGGTAGGCCACACAAAATGACAGAGAGGGGTCAGTGGATGCTGAAGCGCATAGTGCAAATACTTCAGTTGCTACAGAGCTCCGAACTTCAATGTGACTTTCCAATTAGCCCACGTACAGTACGCAGAGAGCTTCATGGAATGGGTTTGAGCTGTAATAGCTGCAAAAGGTGGACCGACATCATATTGGGATAGGAATGGGATGGCACTTGAAGTTCATACGTGAGTATACTTTTGGCAATATAGTGTAATTGTATTCACAACGACAATATGAGATTTAGCTTTGTTATAACAGTGCATGTGTGTATTTCTTAGTGACATATTCATTAGATGGAATCTGTTAACATTGACTCCTCCTAAAAATCCTCCATAATGTGAGTGCTCAAATGGCCCTACAGCAGACATGGTTCCATCGATTAGTGGATCCACCAGATGGAGATCTAATGAGTGGTACCGTCAGGAGCAATACACATCTGGAGATAAAGTAATATATACTCCAACATGCACGCAGTGTCACATGAAACTGGGGCTGACCAGCATGTGCATGACCTCTGTTATGACAAAATTCATATTTTAGTAATCAACAATTCTAGTCAAAGTCCTTTATATAGTGTTTTTTCACCTTAACTGCATTTGCCTGTTGTCTGTCGAAAATAAGACACGTTTATAGCCCTGATACATTCCTGAAGCCCATGGGAGATATCTCTTTCAGGAAGTATTTATTCTCTTTTTCCAAAGCGTGTTTTGATGCCACGCAAACGCGGCGCAATAAAGGCGGCAGCTAGAGACCTGTCAGCGGTTGCTATCTTGCTTCAGAGCAACTTTGTGGATCATTTATTATTATATTACTTCAGGGTTTCACTTTTTGTGAGTGGCATCATTTTGGCCCGAGGATTACTAAATCGATGCTGAAGCGGGTTAGTTGCGCTCGTGAGTGAAACTGAAACTAACTAACTAATTTGTATGCATGACTTTGAGGGACAGGAGGAACAGTGTGGTTTTCGTCCTGGTCGTGGAACCGTGGACCAGCTCTGTACTCTCGGCAGGGTCCTTGAGGGTGCATGGGAGTTTGCCCAACCAGTCTACATGTGCTTTGTACTTGGAGAAGGCATTCGACCGTGTCCCTCAGGAAGTCCTGTGGGGAGTGCTCAGAGAGTATGGGGTATCGGACTGTCTGATTGTGGCAGTCCGCTCCCTGTACGATCAGTGTCAGAGTTTGGGCCGCATTGCCGACAGTAAGTCGGACCCGTTTCCAGTGAGGGCTGGACTCCGCCAAGGCTGCCCTTTGTCACCGATTCTGTTCATAACTTTTATGGACAGAATTTCTAGGCGCAGTCAAGGCGTTGAGGGGCTCTGGTTTGGTGGCTGCAGGATTAGGTCTCTGCTGTTTGCAGATGATGTGGTCGTGCTGGCTTCATCAGGCCAGGACTTTGTGGACTTGGAGAAGGCATTCGACCGTGTCCCTCGGGAAGTCCTGTGGGGAGTGCTCAGAGAGTATGGGGTATCGGACTGTCTGATTGTGGCGGTCCGCTCCCTGTACGATCAGTGTCAGAGTTTGGTCCGCATTGCCGGCAGTAAGTCGGACCCGTTTCCAGTGAGGGTTGGACTCCACCAAGGCTGCCCTTTGTCACCGATTCTGTTCATAACTTTAATGGACAGAATTTCTAGGCGCAGTCAAGGCGTTGAGGGGCTCTGGTTTGGTGGCTGCAGGATTAGGTCTCTGCTATTTGCAGATCATGTGGTCGTGCTGGCTTCATCAGGCCAGGACTTTGTGGACTTGGAGAAGGCATTCGACCGTGTCCCTCTGGAAGTCCTGTGGGGAGTGCTCAGAGAGTATGGGGTATCGGACTGTCTGATTGTGGCAGTCCGCTCCCTGTACGATCAGTGTCAGAGTTTGGGCCGCATTGCCGACAGTAAGTCGGACCCGTTTCCAGTGAGGGCTGGACTCCGCCAAGGCTGCCCTTTGTCACCGATTCTGTTCATAACTTTTATGGACAGAATTTCTAGGCGCAGTCAAGGCGTTGAGGGGCTCTGGTTTGGTGGCTGCAGGATTAGGTCTCTGCTGTTTGCAGATGATGTGGTCGTGCTGGCTTCATCAGGCCAGGACTTTGTGGACTTGGAGAAGGCATTCGACCGTGTCCCTCGGGAAGTCCTGTGGGGAGTGCTCAGAGAGTATGGGGTATCGGACTGTCTGATTGTGGCGGTCCGCTCCCTGTACGATCAGTGTCAGAGTTTGGTCCGCATTGCCGGCAGTAAGTCGGACCCGTTTCCAGTGAGGGTTGGACTCCACCAAGGCTGCCCTTTGTCACCGATTCTGTTCATAACTTTAATGGACAGAATTTCTAGGCGCAGTCAAGGCGTTGAGGGGCTCTGGTTTGGTGGCTGCAGGATTAGGTCTCTGCTATTTGCAGATCATGTGGTCGTGCTGGCTTCATCAGGCCAGGACTTTGTGGACTTGGAGAAGGCATTCGACCGTGTCCCTCTGGAAGTCCTGTGGGGAGTGCTCAGAGAGTATGGGGTATCGGACTGTCTGATTGTGGCAGTCCGCTCCCTGTACGATCAGTGTCAGAGTTTGGGCCGCATTGCCGACAGTAAGTCGGACCCGTTTCCAGTGAGGGCTGGACTCCGCCAAGGCTGCCCTTTGTCACCGATTCTGTTCATAACTTTTATGGACAGAATTTCTAGGCGCAGTCAAGGCGTTGAGGGGCTCTGGTTTGGTGGCTGCAGGATTAGGTCTCTGCTGTTTGCAGATGATGTGGTCGTGCTGGCTTCATCAGGCCAGGACTTTGTGGACTTGGAGAAGGCATTCGACCGTGTCCCTCGGGAAGTCCTGTGGGGAGTGCTCAGAGAGTATGGGGTATCGGACTGTCTGATTGTGGCGGTCCGCTCCCTGTACGATCAGTGTCAGAGTTTGGTCCGCATTGCCGACAGTAAGTCGGACCCGTTTCCAGTGAGGATTGGACTCTGCCAAGGCTGCCCTTTGTCACCGATTATGTTCATAACTTTTATGGACAGAATTTCTAGGCGCAGTCAAGGCGTTGAGGGGCTCTGGTTTGGTGGCTGCAGGATTAGGTCTCTGCTATTTGCAGATCATGTGGTCCTGATGGCTTCATCAGGCCAGGATCTTCAGCTCTCACTGGATCGGTTCGCAGCCGAGTGTGAAGCGACTGGGATGAGAATCAGCACCTCCAAGTCCTAGTCCATGGTTCTCGCCTGGAAAAGGGTGTAGTGCCATCTCCGGGTTGGGGAGGAGACCCTGCCCCAAGTGGAGGAGTTCAAGTACCTCGGAGTCTTGTTCACGAGTGAGGGAAGAGTGGATCGTGAGATCGACAGGCGGATCGGTGTGGCGTCTTCAGTAATGCGGACGCTGTATCGATCTGTTGTGGTGAAGAAGGAGCTGAGCCGGAAGGCAAAGCTCTCAATTTACCGGTCGATCTACGTTCCCATCCTCACCTATGGTCATGAGCTTTGGGTTATGACCGAAAGGACAAGATCACGGGTACAAGCGGCCGGAATGAGTTTCCTCCGCCGGGTGGCAGGGCTCTCCCTTAGAGGTAGAGTGAGAAGCTATGCCATTCGGGGGGAGCTCAAAGTAAAGCTGGAGGAGCCAGATGAGGTGGTTCGGGCATCTGGCCAGGATGCCACCCGAACACCTCCCTAGGGATGTGTTTAGGGCACGTCCGACCGGTAGGCGGCCACGGGGAAGACCCAGGACACGTTGGGTAGACTATGTCTCCCGGCTGGCCTGGGAACTCCTCGGGATCCACCGGGAGGAGCTGGGCGAAGTAGCTGCTGCCCCCGCGACCCGACCTCGGATAAGCGGAAGAAGATGGATGAATGGATGAATGTTTAGAATGGACAATAATAAAAGTATCCTGAATATGCCAGCTTCCACACTAGGCTCTACTTTGCTTTGCCATCCGTGCTACCGGCACGCGTTTGGTGTTTCCTGTTTTTTTTCCCCCGCATGATTTACGAAGAATAAATAATTTCCTACCTGCATCTTGGGTGAACGACCTCCGCGTAAACATGTGACCTAGTCGTTACACTAATACCGGTATACCGTACAACCGTAGTCCACACTACAATATGTGGAGTCGCTATGACAGAAAAGGTTAGCCAGCAATTCCAGATCAATGCTTATTTAGAATTTTCATGCGGATGATGTTAAATATGCATGAAATGTCCAAAAGGAGTGAGAAAAGGCAGAGCTTGAGTGCCGCCTGTAGTTCCGTGCTGACGTTAGAATCCATGGCTCCTTTGTTGCACTCCTGCTGATGAAAGCCAGTGAAGTCCCGGGTTCTTTGAACGCACCGTGAATGAAACGACGCGCGCGCTGTCCTGGGTGTCCTGCGTGTGATTCGTAAAACGTGAAACATCAGAGCGCCGAACCCTGACAGCCTTGATGCAGGATCCGCGATGCCATGTGCGGCGTGCCAGCGCTCATCACAAAAGAGTGTTTTCGCCCGGCTAAAATGCGTGGAGCGGTTGGTAGCTACGTATAACGACTAACAGACGTGTTGGGGATTATTGTTGCTTTGGATGCTTTGGAAGTGTGGAGGTAGAAAGTACTACGGAGGTTAATGTACTGTGTAGAGTACAAGTGTCAAAATCAAGGCCCGGGGGCCAGAGGTGGCCCGCCACATCGTTGTATGTGGCCCGTGGAGACCTGAACATTTTTTGTGTCAGTAAAGTACCTTATCTTTTCCTATTAGATGTATTTGGTTGTTCCATTTTGATAAAAAATAGAAAAACAAATAAACTGCATACCTTTTCAACTTTAATAGTATCAAACGTTATAAGAAATAATCATGCTTCCCAAACACTTTTTTTTCAAAACACAAAAAAAAAAAAAAAAAAAAAAAATATATATATATATATATATATATATATATATATATATATATATATATATATATATATATATGGTAACACTTTAGTATGGGGAACATATTCTAAGTAACAAAGACTTAATTTAGAGTTATTTGGACACTAAGGGAATGTATAAGGGTTAGGGTTAGGGTTACTAATAAGCAATAATTCTGAGGTTATTAAGGGAAGACTCTTAGTTAATGACTTACTGGTTATATAATAAGGCCATGCAGAATAAAGCATTAATAAGTACTTAATAATGACTAATTAAGAGCTAATATGTTAATAATATTTATATAATAATATAACAATATATATAATAATTATATATATATATATATATATATATATATATATATATATATATATATATATATATATATATATATATATATATATATATATATATATATATATATATATATATATATATATATATATATATATATATATATATATATATATATATATATATATACGTTAGGTCAGGAAAAAACACAGATGCTATATAATCCCTACAAGCCTGTTTTGCAGGTTTTCCCAGGTTTTTTATATAAATAAATATATATTAAATATATAAATATATATATATATATATATACATATATATATATATATATATATATATATATATATATATATATATATATATATATATATATATATATATATATATATATATATATATATATATATATATATCACAAATTTGGGTATCAATCCGATACCAAGTAGTTACAGGATCATACATTGGTCATATTCAAAGTCCTCATGTGTCCAGGGACATATTTCCTGAGTTCATAAACACAGCACACATTTTAAATAAACGAAAGAAGACGCCAAAAAATATCCATGTATTCATAGTAGTATCGACTAGATACGCTACTGTACTTGGTATCATTACAGTGGATGTCAGGTGCAGATCCACCCACGGCATTTGTTTACATTTTGACGCCGGTGAGCTATTGTATCCTCCTACGGTGTGTAATGAAGCATGTTCAGCTATTCCTCGTCCTGCAGTGATAATGATACTTGTAAGAAACTTACTTTATTTGTCGCCATGGAGACTTTGTTATAACTTCACCTTTATCCTTAGTTTTTAAGCCAAAATGCATCCCTTCTCCCTTTTCTGTCCACACACTGTGTCTGCTTGTAAGTACTCGGTGTGTGCGCGCCGCCGAACATGCTCCTCTGCTCCTAAAACCAGCAATGACACGACTACCTACTATGTTTGGCAAGGGACCAGTTAGTACTCAAACCTGTTCTTATGTTCCCAGTGTCGCTCGTAGCCTGGCTTACTGCAACCTCCACATTTTTTTAAGCGTATACAAGTATTAACTTGATATAGAACAGAAAAAGCCTTTTATTGTCAACATGCACACGTTTTTATGTCTGGGAGTAAACATCGGAGAGACGTAGCAGTTGAGTCTGGCGTCTGATTCCTGTTTCTCCCCCGCCCACGTAGTCTCCTCGCTATGTCATCCGGGATGTTGTGTTGTGGTGAAAGTCACTCAAAAACAGATGGCGTGTGGCGGTCACCAATGCCCACGGTGCACAATAAAAGCTAGAAAGCCAAAAAAAAAAACAACTAAAAAAAACTACAAAACATTTCTGGCGGGTGGGTGCGGATGCTGACTCAGCGCGAGGTGAGGAAGGGTTCGTTTGCAGCTAACAACTCCGCCCTCTCAAAACGGCTTGTTTTCAAAAGGTAGCACCAATGTGGCTTACAAATCTATTTTTCACCAAATAGCCATTATTGCATGGTGTGGAGGGGGGCGTGGTCTGCCGACCTGCAGCGATCTGGGGTGGAGGTCTAGAAGTAATCTGACTAGCTTGTTCTGGGATGTCTAGATTTGAGGGTTTTGGAGGTGCTAGGTTACCAGGAGGTGCATGCGTAATCGAAAAAGGGTTGAATGAGAGTTCCCGCTAGTATCTTCATGGTGCTTTTGTTGACCAGAGAGGAGATTCTATAGAGAAATCTTGATGGTGAGGCGTGGTAGTAGTCCCTGCAGATTTTCTGAGCCTTGGTCAGGCAGCGGCTTTTTGCGATTTTTCGGATAGGAGGAAGAGGAGTTCTGATGATCTTTTCCGCCGTCCTCACCACTCTCTGCAGAGACTTCCAGTCTGAGGCACTGCAGACTGGATAGTCTGGGGATAGTCCAGACAGATGCAGTTGGTCAGTAGGCTTTCTATAGTGCCTCCGTAGAATGTGGTGAGAATGGGGGGTGGGAGCTGTGCAAAAAGTGCATGCTCCAGTGTGTAAGGGTTGTTGACATGCAACCACGTCCAAAAAGTAGCCACGGTACATCAAACGCATCGGTATAGGCCAGGGGTCGGCAACCTTTACCACTCAAAGAGCCATTTTGGCAAGTTTCACAAATTAAAGAAAGTAATGGGAGCCACAAAAAAAAAAAAAAAAATTAAAATGAAAAACACCGCATACAAAGCTTAAACGCTTTGTGGTATGTTAACCAGGGGTCTCCGACACACGCACCGGCACGCACTTTAATGTGGAAATTTGATGTTAGTGCAGCCCGCGAGTTTTGAATGAATGGCGCTTGAGAGCGTCATACTTGCCAACCCTCTCATTTTTCCCGGGAGACTCCCGAATATCAGAGCGTGATGACACTGCATTTGGCGCCCTCTACAGTCTGCCCTAACAGTGTACCTGCTCGACCACACGTAGAATGCAATTTCAGCTTGCTCACGTAAGTGACAGCAAGGCGTACTACCTCAGCAGCCACACATCTTACACTGACGGTACCAATACCCAGAATCCCATGCAGCCCTAACTCTTCCGCTCAACCAACGCACGGAGAGGGGGGGGGGGTTGATGTGTGGGGGGATTTGGTGGTAGCGGGGGTGTATAATGTAGACCGGAAGAGTTAGGGCTGCATGGGATTCTGGGTAATGGTTGTGTTGTGTTTATGTTGTGTTACGGTGGGATGTTCTCCAGAAATGTGTTTTTCATTCTTTTTTGGTGTGGGTTCACAGTGTGGCGCATATTTGTAACGTAACAATGTTAAAGTTGTTTGATACGGCTACCGTCAGTGTAAGCTGTGTGGCTGATGACTAAGTATGCTTTGCTGTCTCCTGTGTGTGCAAGTAATAACAACATGCAACATGTGGCTGGACTGGCACGCTGTATGTAAATGCTATAGAGGACAATTACTGTATGCAATTAGGGCACGCACTTTATTTAGTAATTAGAGTGTAAATAGGATAATTTTTTCCCTGGGAGTAATCTATGAGGGACACTGAGATCCATAAATCTCCTGGGAAAATCGGGGGGGTCGGCATGTATGTAGCTGAGCCGCATCAGAGTGGTCAAGGAGCCGCGGGTTGCCGACCCCTGGTATAGGCCTTGCAACACAATGAATTAGTTTACTCGTAAAAGTAACAACGTTAGTAACGCCGTTGTTATGTGACGCCGTTTTTCACAAGGCCGCATAATGTAAGTCTCCGGGAAGTCTTTCTCACTAAGCGGTGTGTGACTTTATGAGAACTCGGTGACAAACACTCACCTTGAGTGCTGAATCGCAAATCCCTGGGGCGGACCAACTCCGCCTGATGAATGTTCTCAGCAGAGGAGGGTGGGGTTATCAAAGAGGGCACCGTAATGTGGACAACATTCATTAACCCACACGCCGAGAAGCAGCCGGAATCGAACAATGGGAGACGGTAGTCATTCTGGGAGGGATATTTTTTAACTTTTGGACAGGGTGAACCGTACGTGAGACCGTGTGAAGACCATTGTGTTCAAGGACGTAACATGAATGCACCCTTTGTTTCCTATCCTTACAAACACACACACTTTCATTCAGGTCCCGGATGAAAAGGTACCAGGAAAGAGACGAAGGGGGAAGATTTTATAACCCGTCAAGCCTACACTGCAAAAACTGAAATCTAAGTAAGATGAAATATCTCAAATAAGGGTGATATTTGCTTATTTTCTGTCTGATTAGATAATTCTTCTCACTAAGCAGATTTTATGTTAGAGTGTTTTACTTGTTTTAAGTGTTTTGGTCCTAAATGATCTCAGTAAGATATTACAGCTTGTTGCTGAGATTTGATGACCTATATTGAGTAAAACATGCTTGAAACTATTTTTGTCCAAATGTCCAAAACACACCCAGCAATGGTGCACATGAAGGCGGGGAAGAAGAGGGGAAAAGGGGGCCAAAATGGTCAAAAGTCCCAATTTTGTCCAAAATACCTCACCGGGTTCCAGTCCCCCGAGTCCCGCCGCCGGCCGCACAAGTGCCGGGATGCAAAAAATGTCCAAACCGCACCCAGCAAAGTCCCACGGGAAGTGGGGGAGAAAAGTGAGAAAAGTTGGCAAAAGTCCCTAAAAATGTTCAAAATACCTCCCCAGGTTCGAGTCCCCACAAGTCCCGCCGCTGACCGTGCAAGTCCCGGGATGCCCAAAATGTCCATAACACACCCAGCCGAGTCCCACGGGGAGGGGGGATAAAAGTTGGAAAAGTCGGCAAAAGTCCCAAAAATTTTCAAAATACCTACCCAGGTTGGAGTCCCACATGGAGTGCCACAAGTCTTAAGACTTGTGGCACTCGAACCCGGGTGTGATTTTTGAAAATTTTACAGACTTTTCTCACTTTTCTCCCCGCCTTCCCGTGGGACTTTGCTTGGCGCGTTTTGGACATTTTGGGCATCCCGGCCGGCGGCGGGACTTGTGGGACTCAAACCTGGGTATGTATTTTGAACATTTTTGGGACTTTTGCCGACTTTTCCAACTTCTATCCCCCCCCTCTCCCCGTGGGACTCTGCTGGGTGTGTTATGGACATTTTGGGCATCCCGGCACTTGCGCGGCCATACATAAGATTTTATGTTAGAGTGTTTTACTTGTTTTAAGTGTTTTGGTCCTAAATGATCTCAGTAAGATATTACAGCTTGTTGCTGGGATTTGATGACCTATATTGAGTAAAACATGCTTGAAACTATTTTTGTCCAAATGTCCAAAACACACCCAGCAATGGTGCACAGGAAGGTGGGGAACAAAAGGGGAAAAGGCGGCCAAAATGGTCAAAAGTCCCAATTTTGTCCAAAATACCTCCCCGGGTTCCAATCCCCCGAGTCCCGCCGCCGGCCACACAAGTGCCTGGATGCAAAAAATGTCCAAAACGCACCAAGCAAAGTCCCACGGGAAGTGGGGGAGAAAAGTGAGAAAAGTTGTCAAAAGTCCCCAAAAATGTTCAAAACACCTACCAAGGTTCGAGTCCCCACAAGTCCCGCCGCTGACCGTGCAAGTCCCGGGATGCCCAAAATGTCCATAACACACCCAGCCGAGTCCCACGGGGAGGGGGGATACAAGTTGGAAAAGTCGGCAAAAGTCCCAAAAATGTTCAAAATACCTACCCAGGTTGGAGTCCCACATGGAGTGCCACAAGTCTTAAGACTTGTGGCACTCGAACCCGGGTGTGATTTTTGAACATTTTACCGACTTTTCTCACTTTTCTCCCCGCCTTCCCGTGGGACTTTCCTGGGCGCGTTTTGGACATTTTGGCATCCCGGCCGGCGGCGGGACTTGTGGGACTCGAACCTGGGTATGTATTTTGAACATTTTTGGGACTTTTGCCGACTTTTCCAACTTTTACCCCCTCCCCCCTCTCTTTGTGGGACTCGGCTGGGTGTGTTATGGACATTTTGGGCATCCCGGCACTTGCGCGGCCATACATAAGATTTTATGTTAGAGTGTTTTACTTGTTTTAAGTGTTTTGGTCCTAAATGATCTCAGTAAGATATTACAGCTTGTTGCTGGGATTTGATGACCTATATTGAGTAAAACATGCTTGAAACTATTTTTGTCCAAATGTCCAAAACACACCCAGCAATGGTGCACAGGAAGGCGGGGAAGAAGAGGGGAAGAGGCGGCCACAATGGTCAAAAGTCCCAATTGTGTCCAAAATACCTCCCCGGGTTCCAATCCCCCGAGTCCCGCCGCTGGCCGCACAAGTGCCTGCATGCAAAAAATGTCCAAAACGCACCCAGCAAAGTCCCACGGGAAGTGGGGGAGAAAAGTGAGAAAAGTTGTTAAAAGTCCCCAAAAATGTTCAAAATACCTACCCAGGTTCGAGTCCCACAAGTCCCGCCGCTGACCGTGCAAGTCCTGGGATGCCCAAAATGTCCATAACACACCCAGCCGAGTCCCACGGGGAGGGGGGATAAAAGTTGGAAAAGTCGGCAAAAGTCCCAAAAATGTTCAAAATACCTACCCAGGTTGGAGTCCCACATGGAGTGGGATTTTTGAACATTTTACCGACTTTTCTCACTTTTCTCCACGCCTTCCCGTGGGACTTTGCTGGGCGCGTTTTGGACATTTTGGGCATCCCGGCCGGCGGCGGGACTTGTGGGACTCGAACCTGGGTATGTTTTCTCAGACCCAAGTATAAAACGTTAGCATGCTATTGTCAACATAGGAACAATAGCTTGCTAACATAAGATGAGTGTGTGTACTTCTAAGATTGGGCCAAGTATAAAAAATGCATGACTTTTAGGTATAAAGGAACACAACTAGTTAAAATGCTAGTATACAATGTTAGCATGCCAATGTCAACATATGGATGTTAGCATGCTGACATAAGTTTGAGTTGGTATTTTTCTAAAATTGGGCCAAATATCAAAAACCATGATTTAATATATATAAATATATATATACACATATGTACACATTATATATATATATATATATATATATATATA
>NC_084732.1:99817428-99819928 GCF_033978785.1 Entelurus aequoreus | reverse complement strand
TTTGTGCCATCCATTTGCCCTTTTAAAGCATTACATGGATTCTATTATTTAAGATGTCAACAAACTTCTCAATAAATCAATCAATATATAATAAATATTGTAACGTATCAGGTGACCACGCATACTGTACTAGTGGTTTCGTTATGAATGAATGAATGAATGAAATTAGTTTATTTCGGTCATACAACTAACCATTTTGTGTGATCAATTTAACAGCACAGATTATGCATATTCAACAATAACAATAATAATAGATTGTATTTGTAAACAACACTTTACATTGAGTAAACAACCTCAAAGTGCTACAGTGTATTAAAAAAATTAAAATAAAAGGATAATAAAAAATAAATAAAAATAAAAACTAGAACAGCCAAATAGCTAGAACTAGTATGCATATATCTAAAAAAAAAAAGTAAAAAAATAAATAAAATAAGGGTTTTTAAGCCTTTTTTTTAAAGCATCCACAGTCTGTGGTGCCCTCAGGTGGTCAGGGAGAGCGTTCCACAGACTGGGAGCGGCGGAGCTTTGTACGTACACATTCACACACAAAAAGAAAAGAAAAAAGAATGACCGAAAAAGGGATAGGCTGAAGCCAACACTTATATTTGCCTATCCTATACATTCACTGAAAATTAGATTGCCTTGAACATCAACGTTCAAAAAAATCAATGGAATGAAAGTAATTATTACTACATTTTTTAAAATTATTTCACCTTTCAAGGGTTTCTTAAATCTTAAAAAAGAACTACACGTATTCAACTCATCACTGAGCTTGTTCCACCATTTAACTCCTATACCTAAAACACATTTGTATTTTATATTCCTTCTTTCTTTACCTATTTAAAAAATTGATTCTCCCCCGTAAATTATAGTTTTCTCCTCTTAATTTAACCCTGGTGTGGTGTTCGGGTCTGTGGGACCCGTTTTCATTTTTTATTAAAAGAAAAAATTATACAATTAATTAATTTTTCAAATGAAGTCTCACTGACTTTGGCTCATTTTCTGTGAAGAACATACATCCGAATACATATTTAATGACCACACACCATACACCCCCCCTACACATTTCTATTACATATAAGATGCCCGGGTCCACTGGACCCGGGGCTAATAGAAGTGTGGAAATTGATGTTCTGTGTTCCACACAGGACCTCTTCCCTCCGGGTTCCATGGACCACCAAGAACAGACATGACGGCGAGCAGTTTGTGATTTATTTTATTTTTTCAAATAAACCCTCGTCCTGTCGGGTCGCTTTTCAGCTCCTCCTCCACTGCTCGCTCTTCGGTTGCTTTTCAGCCTCCCACGTCGTCGTCTTCGTCTCGCTCTCGGTAGCTTTCGCTCGGCATGTTGCTGGTTCTCTAACTCCTTCTGCCCCGTCCTACTCTGCTGCTGCCCTGCCCTCCATCTCGGAGCCGGTCCCGGCGCGCCCCGCCTCTCTGAATGTCCGCCGGCCACGCCTCCTCGCCGCCATCTCGGAGTCGGCCCCGGCGTGCCCCGCCTCGCTGCAGGTCTGTTTTTGAAGTTTAATTATTGGGTCTATGTTTGTTTTATAAACCTTTCCCCAAACTTCAACACAATATGTTAAATATGGAAAAACACAAGAATAATATAACAAATGCAGACATTTCTTATTCGGTATGTGTCTTACTTCATAAACAATAGCAATTTATTTTGGATATTGTTCCCTTTATATCTTCAATATGCGGTTTCCAACATAATTCATGATCAATTATTATTCCCAAGAATTTAGTTTCATATACAATTTCCACTTGATTTAATTTGAATTTTTCTTCACAATTATCGTGTTATTATGTATTTTACAATGTAATGTTTTTATATTTCCTGTTTTTTATATTATTACTTTGAACTGTTTTATATTTTAATTTTTTTATACTGTAAAGCATCTTTGAGCACTCTGAAAAGCGATATACCAAATAAAATTTATTATTATTAATATTATTATTATTATTATTATTATTACAATTTGTCCTTGCCCCAATAAACACCATACATTTAGTTTTCTTATCATTAAGTTTTCTTATAATGTTTTCTCATAATTTATGAAACAGAGTATAAATATGATAAGTAGGTTTTGGGTTTAAGATAAAAACTTGTGCTTCTTTTTGCTCCTTTTCCTTGTATTTTGTGTCTTTTTAAACAATTTTCCTCTTTGTAAAATTAATTGTTCCCAATGACACAATGATATTTTTTGTTTGTTGGTTTGAATCCATCTCGATGGAAAATATTCCATATATGGTAATTGTGTTTTAAAAAATAATGAAATGACAAAACCATCACTTGAAAGTACATTTTAAAAAATAGTTTTCAAAAATAATTTGCATCACTGACACTAATATGTTGGTTAAATAATACAAACAAAGCTAAACTCTCAGTAATATGCATTTTTGTTCTGCTCCACTTGAAATGCCAAAATAATATCAAAACTAAGAATCATCATGTTGTTAAAATATATATATTGACAGTGTTTCCACATGGCTT
>NC_084732.1:99714928-99812428 GCF_033978785.1 Entelurus aequoreus | reverse complement strand
TAATGTGGGTGTTTGTCAGCCCTAAACTCTGTCTTGTAGGCAAGCCGATTGAGTGAGACATGGCCAAATTTTGCGTTTTGTTAGCCCTCAATCCAGTCTTGTAGGCAAGCCGATTGAGTGAGACATGGCCAATTTGGGTTTTAACAGCCCTCAACTCTGTCTTGTAGGCAAGCCTATTGCATTAGAACTGGCCAATTTGGGTTTTGTCAGCCCTAAACTCGGTCTTGTAGGCAAACCGATTGAGTGAGACATGGCCAATTTGCGTTTTTGTCAGCCCTCAACTCTGTCTTGTAGGTAAGCCGATTGAGTGAGACGCAGCCAACATTTTGGGTTTTTGTCAGCTCTCAACTCTGTCTTCCAGGCAAGCCGAATGAGTGAGTCATGGCCAATTTGGGTTTTTATCAGCCCTCAACTCTGTCTTGTAGGCAAGCCAATTCCATTAAAACTGGCCGAAAGGGGTTTTGTCAGCCCTAAACTCTGTCTTGTAGGCAAGCCGATTGAGTGGGACATGGCTAATGTGGGTGTTTGTCAGCCCTAAACTCTGTCTTGTAGGCAAGCCGATTGAGTGAGACATGGCTAAATTTTGCGTTTTGTCAGCCCTCAATCCAGTCTTGTAGGCAAGCTGATTGAGTGAGACATGGCCAATTTGGGTTTTTATCAGCCCTCAACTCTGTCTCGTAGGCAAGCCTATTGCATTAGAATTGGCCAATCTGGGTTTTGTCAGCCCTACACTCGGTCTTGTAGGCAAACCGATTGAGTGAGACCCCGACTTAAACAAGTTGAAAAACTTATTCGGTTGTTACCATTTAGTGGTCAATTGTACGGAATATGTACTTCACTGTGCAACCTACTAATAAAAGTCTCAATCAATCAATGAGACATGGCCAATCTGCATTTTTGTCAGCCCTCAACTCTGTCTTGTAGGTAAGCCGATTGAGTGAGACGCAGCCAACATTTTGGGTTTTTGTCAGCTCTCAACTCTGTCTTCCAGGCAAGCCGAATGAGTGAGTCATGGCCAATTTGGGTTTTTATCAGCCCTCAACTCTGTCTTGTAGGTAAGCCAATTCCATTAAAACTGGCTGAAAGGGGTTTTGTCAGCCCTAAACTTTGTCTTGTAGGCAAGCCGATTGAGTGGGACATGGCTAATGTAGGTGTTTGTCAGCCCTAAACTCTGTCTTGTAGGCAAGCCAATTGCATTAAACCTGGCCAATTTGGGGTTTTGTCAGCCCTAAACTCTGTCTTGTAGGCAAGCCGATTGAGTGAGACATGGCCAAATTTTGCGTTTTGTTAGCCCTCAATTCAGTCTTGTAGGCAAGCTGATTGAGTGACACATGGCCAATTTGGGTTTTTATCAGCCCTCAACTCTGTCTTGTAGGCAAGCCTATTGCATTAGAACTGGCCAATTTGGGTTTTGTCAGCCCTAAACTCAGTCTTGTATGCAAACCGAATGAGCGAGAATGGCCAATTTGCGTTTTTGTCAGCCCTCAACTCTGTCTTGTAGGTAAGCCGATTGAGTGAGACGCAGCCAAATGTTGAGTTTTTGAATCCTCAATTCAGTCTTGTAGGCAAATCGATTAAGTGAGACTTGGCCATTTTGGGTTTTTATCAGCCCTCAACTCTGTCTTGTAGGCAAGCCGGTTGAACGAGACATGGCCAAATTTTTGTTTTTTGTCAGCCCTCAACTCTGTCTCGCAGGCACTACGACACATCCTTGTTATCACACACATACAATGTTTCATTCATATGTAACATAAGGAATGCAAACACCCTTGAACCACTAAATTATTCAAACGCCATGTGAGCTGAATTGCAATCATATGCTTGAACGTCCCATTATGAGTCAACTCCAACGCGCTGTAAAAAGGGGGAGAAAGTGCAATTCGACATTTAACCTCGGTGAACATTCAACCTGGGCTGAATTGTTAATGGCTGGGTAAAGAGGGAAACCATTCTGCCGTGTCATGTGGTGTAAACAGAGCTGCAAACTGTAAGCTGTGCCTGTTGTGTTGGTGTATTCATGACAACATAATATTGCATAAGAGAAGCAACATTTATGTCAGTTTGCGTTACTGCAGTAATGCACAAATACAATAGATAAACTAACACTAGTGATCTGTGTTGCCAATGATACTATTATTCTCCTGTTTCCTCTTTACAAACTTCAAAACGGCCCCTTAATGTATTCGTCGGACACCAATGAAGAAGAGCACAATTTGCTATCTTGATCATCAGGCTAGATAACAGAGAGGACGCATGACCCTCGTCCTGTTTGGAGCGGCATGCCAAACTTCTTCATTCAGTCTTGCTTGGCTTTGGGGATTGAAACGTGGTTTGTTGTGGTCCATCAAAGCATGCATTATCTCTATTGGCGTTAGCTCCAAATTTTTCTGGACAAGTTGAAATCATCAACCCGGAGGTTGGGTCTTGGGCGCAGTTGGGTGACCCAAAACAACACGTCAAAAGTGGTAAAAGAATGGCTAAATCAGGCTAAAATTAAGGTTTTAGAATGGCCTTCCATAAGTCGTGGACAATGCTGAAGAAACAAGTCCATGTCAGAAAACCAACTCATTTAGCTGAACTGCACCAATTTAGTCAAGAGGAGTGGTCAGCAATCCAAGCAGAAGCTTGTGGATGGCTACCAAAAGCGTCTTATTGCAGTGAAACTTGCCAAGGGACATGTAAGCAAATATTAACATTGCTGTATGTATACTTTTGACCCAGCACATTTGCTCACATTTTCAGTAGACCCATAATAAATTCATAAACGAAGCAAACTTCATGAATGTTTTTTGTGACCAACAAGTATGTGTTTCAATCACTCTATCACAAAAAAATAATAACATGTATAAATAAATAAATACATAAAATAAATAAAAATATTGTCAAAATTATTGTAGCCATGACATTATGTTCTTTGCAAGTGTATGTATATATATATGTGTGTGTGTATTATATATATATATATATATATATATATATATATATATATATATATATATATATATATATATATATATATATATATATATATATATATATACATACATATATATATATATATATATATGTATGTATGTATTATTTATATATATATATATATATATATATATATATATATATATATATATATATATATATATATATATACATATATATATGTATATGTATGTATGTATTATTTATATATATATATATATATATATATATATATATATATATATATATATATATATATATATATATATATATATATATATATATATATATATATATATATATATATATATATATATGTGTGTGTATTTTATATATTTATATATATATATATATATATATATATATATATATATATATATATATATATATATATATATATATATATATATATGTGTGTATATACATTAAAAAAAATACAAAAAAATTATAATTAAAATATATATAGATATATATCTTTTTTTAATGTATTTAGTTATTTTAATTTATTATTATTATTTATTTATTTTTTATGTTAGGGTTGTGAATCTTTGGGCACCACTCGATTCAATTTCTAGGATGTAACGTTTCGATTCAAAATAAATACTTGTTTAATAACATTCGATGCCTGTTCTATGATTAAGTACATTCTTCCATTAAATAAATAAACAGCTCTGATAAATTTCTCTATTACTTAAAATAAAACTGTTTGTTGTTCGAAAAAGTTCTTCCCAAACATTTAATAAAGTCAAATACAAATAAGACAACAAGAGAAGTATCCAACACTTCTCTTTTCTAAAGTAAATGTACAGCAGATGTAGATCATCTACATCAACTATATGATTTGTCTGAGTGTCTGGACAGGACAGATTGAAAAAAAAACAGTAAAAAAAATGTTAAAGCGATTTTTTTTAATCGATTAAGAAACGTTGCAAATAAGAATTAATCCGAAAATCAAATTTTTTTGACACCCCTATTAGTTCAAATAAGGCTACAGATTCAATCTTTCATTAGGACGCTCTTAAGCATAGACTAAAATAATGTCTGCAAAGGAAAACCATGTCACCGCTGACCTTCCTAATTACACGCCACCAATAGAGATAATGCATGCTTTGATGAAACGACAACAAACCACGTTTCAATCCCGAAAGCCAAGCAAGACTGAATTAATAACTTCGCCATGCCGCTCGGAACGGGACGAGGGTCATGCTTCCTCTCGCTTATCTAGCCCGATGATCAAGATAGCAAATTGTGCTCTTCCTCATTTGTCTTCTTTCTGATCCATTTCACCCAATTCCAGGTCCGGGAGCCTGCCACCGAGGACGGCCGGATCAATATTTGCCAGGTTTAAAGCACAGGATTATCCGTCTGTCAGGCTCCCAACACAAGCTCTCAACTGTGACATAAATCTTTGACTGTCCTCCACCGTTTGAGAAGGTCACGCCTGTAGACAGTCTTTGTTATATTGTACACCTTAAAGACGGATTAGATGGTCGATAATATCCCTCCTACTCTCGCTCTCACGTTGTATAACTCTATAACCCAGCGGTGTTACAATTCATCAATTATCATCTTATATCATTATTACGCTAAAAGCTGAGTTTTTATTTCATGGCTGATCTAGATACAACCATAATGATATTAAAGACCATGAACACAATTATCAATGTGCCTCTTTTTCACGTCAATTAAACAGATTGCATATCTAAATGCAAATCCGCCGACTAATTAAAGACAAGTCTTTCTCTTGGTAACCTTTGTCTGCAGAATGAGGGGAATTTCACACAAGCAGGATTTAATAATATAATACAGTCACTAATGTTGTCATCCGATATATATATATATATATATATATATATATATATATATATATATATATATATATATATATATATATATATATATATATATATATACACTACCGTTCAAAAGTTTGGGGTCACATTGAAATGTCCTTATTTTTGAAGGAAAAGCACTGTACTTTTCAATGAAGATAACTTTAAACTAGTCTTAACTTTAAAGAAATACACTCTATACATTGCTAATGTGGTAAATGACTATTCTAGCTGCAAATGTCTGGTTTTTGGAGCAATATCTACATAGCTGTATAGAGGCCCATTTCCAGCAACTATCACTCCAGTGTTCTAATGGTACAATGTGTTTGCTCATTGGCTCAGAAGGCTAATTGATGATTAGAAAACCCTTGTGCAATCATGTTCACACATCTGAAAACAGTTGAGCTCGTTACAGAAGCTACAAAACTGACCTTCCTTTGAGCAGATTGAGTTTCTGGAGCATCACATTTGTGGGGTCAATTAAACGCTCAAAATGGCCAGAAAAAGAAAACTTTCATCAGAAACTCGACAGTCTATTCTTGTTCTTAGAAATGAAGGCTATTCCACAAAATTGTTTGGGTGACCCCAAACTTTTGAACGGTAGTGTATATATATATTATTTGATACTTGTGATACATGATATCACACATTTTAGTCGCAAGCTGACATATATATATATATATATATATATATATATATATATATATATATATATATATATATATATATATATATATATATATATATATATATATATATATATATATATATATATGCATGAATTTGTATATATATATATTCATATTCATGTATATATATATATATATATATATATATATATATATATATATATATATATATATATATATATATATATATATATATATATATATATATATATATATATATATATATATATATATATATATATATATATATATATATATATACACATATATATATATATATATATATATATATATATATATATATATATATATATATATATATATATATATATATATATATATATATATATATATATATATATATATATATATATATATATATATATATATATATATATATATATATATATATATATATATATATATATATATATATATATATATATATATATATATATATATATATATATATATATATATATATATATATATATATATATATATATATACATATACATTACACATTTTACTCGCAAACTTCATTATAACACTTATATAAGACTTTTAAAGTCATTTTGATAGTAGGCTATTAAAGCTAAAATAGACACTTACATCATGTGTTGTCTTCATTATAACACTTATATAAGGCTTTTAAAATCATTTTGATAGTAGACTAATATAGCTAAAATAGATAATTATATCATGTGTTGTGTTCATTATAACACTTATATAAGACTTTTAAAGTATTGTTGATAGTAGGCTTATATAGCTATTATAGACAATTATATCATGTGTTGCCTTCATTATAACACTTATAGAAGGGTTTTACTTTTCTAGTCAGTGGACTGATGATGCAGAGGACGATGGGAACTGGTAAAGAGATGAGTCTGCAGGCTAAGAGGATATGCAACTGTAGAAATGCACATTTTAATGTAAGCATCTCTTGTGTGGTCCATAACAAACTAACACAGTTAGTGGGGCGACGACTGTAATATCACGCCACATTTTACAGCAAATTAGTCACTGCGTAATTCAGTGAGTTATTATTTTGCTCTCACTCCCGACTCGTAGCGTGTATCTTTTTCTATCTTATCTCAATCTTGCTGATGGAGTGCAAAACAGAAGAGGTTGCCCTCGGGCTACGTACCACGCTCACAATGTGCCACCGTGATTTATTGTTCATTTATTGTCTTATCTAGCCGCAGCCTTCATGGATGTTTTTATTTTTTTTATAAATATATATATATATATATATAAAGCGAGATGCAAAGAAGCCGTGAACATTTGCACACCTCACCTGTGTCCCTGTTTTGTAAGAAGTGACACGGCCGTGGCTTTTGACAGGCTGCATGAGTGGCGTACTGTTGTTGTTGTTGTTGTTGTTGTTGTTGAATAGTGTGCGGTGTGTTGTACTCGTCACACAAATTGTCACAGCTACAGTAATTATGTCACTAATTATGCACTCATCACCATTGAACGTTGCCTATGCTGCTAAAATGTTCACACAGATATTACTGTGTATCTCAGGCCAATTATTTTGACTCAGGGGCCACATTTAGAGAAGAAAATGTGTCTGGGGGCCGGTATGTCTATTTTTAGGACCACTAATACAAAACCTCACAATAATTTCTGGTTGAATGCTCAAAACGCCTGCAAAAACGGAATGGAATTTTAAAAAAATGTACTGAATGAGACACCCAGAATGTACATGAAAATAAAGAATGTGGGATTTACAATATTAACTACGAAGGATAAAACACTGAATATTGACAACATATGAACGTCGCAACCCCTCTCCATCCACATATTTGACAATCAAGCGAAATGCAACAAAAACAGCGAAATATGAACACGAAGGGTAAAAAAACAAAACACTTACAATCTGATACATCTGATGTATCACTAAGCTTTAGAACTTTGTTGTGAAAATCTCCTTCCGCGTCTGTCCCTGACACCCACGATGCAGGAAACACTCAGTGGAAACGCCCCCCGCCCTCAATTCCTGGTGCCTCGTCTGAGCTGCTGTGACTTAGATCAATGGTCCCCAACCTTTTTGTAGCTGGGGACCAGCTACAATTTGTCCCACGTACCGTTTTTTTTTTTTTTGTTTTTTTGTTTTTTTTTCATAAAGAAATACAATCATGTGTGCTTACGGACTGTATCCCTGCAGACTGTATTGATCTATATTGATATATAGTGTATATATTGTGTTTTTTATGTTGATTTAATTTAAAAAAAAAAAAAAAAAAAAAAAAAATCTTGCGCGGCTCGGTACCAATCGGTCCGCGGACCGGTACCGGTGGTTGGGGACCACTGACTTAGATGACCATAGTAACTAATTAGATTATCAATCAATCAATCAATCAATGTTTATTTATATAGCCCTGAATCACAAAAGTCTCAAAGGGCTGCACAAGCCACAACGAGCCCACACAAGGGACGTCGATGTGAATGACAATTAGAAACCTTGGGGAGGATCGCATATGTGGATAACCCCTCCTCTAAGTACAATAGATTACAATAATCTAAGATAAACTAAGATTACAATAGTAACTAATTAGATGACCATAGTAACTAATTAGATTACAATAGTAACTAATTAGATGACCATAGTAACTCGTGTATCATGCAAAAGCGCAGATTCCAACCATTGAAATACTTTGTGTAGGGCTTTGGAAAACCAGGAATTATGAACTCAAACTTGAATTTCCAGGAAAACCGGAATTTTCCTACATTTCAAAAACAAATGTATGAAATTTGTAGGTTTAATATATATCTTAAACTCAGATATTTAAGTTTCCATCTCAAATATCTAAAAAAAAATATTTGGGAATGTCCGGCAGGCCAG
The DNA here is from genome assembly GCF_033978785.1 of Entelurus aequoreus. NCBI lineage: Eukaryota > Metazoa > Chordata > Actinopteri > Syngnathiformes > Syngnathidae > Entelurus > Entelurus aequoreus. Next base: position 99,804,083 of record NC_084732.1, on the reverse strand, counting down.
ATTGAAAAGCCTAATGGGCCGAATGTGGCCCCCGGGCCTTAACTTGCCCAGGTCTGGTGTATCTGGTTCATACTGATTATTACATTACTATACCTAGGGATGGGCACCTTTCACAATTGAACCGATACGGTACCAATTTTCGGTACTCGTGTGTGCGCAAATACAAAACCCAAAAGCAGGGAAGTTGTCACTTGGGGAAATGGTAAATAAAAAGAGAATACAATAATTTGCAAATCATTTTCAACTTATATTCAATTGAATAGACTGCAAAGACAAGATACGTAAAGTTCGAACTGGAAACATTTTTTGCAAATATTAGCTCATTTGGAATTTGATGCCTTCCAACATGTTTCAAAAAAGCTGGCACAAGTGGCGAAAAAGACTGAGAAAGTTGAGGAATGCTCATCAAACACTTATTTGGAACATCCCACAGGTGAACTGGCTAATTGGGAACAGGTGGGTGCCGTGATTGGGTGTAAAAGCAGCTTCCATGAAATGCTCAGTCATTCACAAACAAGGACGGGGCGAGGGTCACTACTTTGTCAACAAATGCGTGAGCAAATTGTGGAACAGTTTAAAGAACAACATTTCTCAACCAGCTATTGCAAGGAATTTAGGGATTTCACCATCTACGCTCCGTAATATCATCAAAGGGTTCCGATAATCTGGAGAAATCACTGCACGTAAGCAGCGAGGCTGAAAACCAACATTGAATGCCTGTGACCTTCGATCCCTCAGGCGGTACCGCATCGAAAAGCGACATCGGTGTGTAAAGGAAATCACCACATGGGCTCAGGCGCACTTCAGAAAACCACTGTCAGTAACTACAGTTGGTTGCTACATCTGCAAGTGCAAGTTAAAACTCTACTATGCAAAGCGAAAGACATTTATCAACAACACCCGGAAACACCAGAGGCTTCGCTGGGCCCGAGCTCATCTAAGATGGACTGATACAAAGTTGAAAAGTGTTCTGTGGTCTGACGAGTCCACATTTCAAATTGTTTTTGGAAACTGTGGACGTCGTGTCTTCCGGACCAAAGAGGACAAGAATCATCCGGATTGTTATAGGCACAAAGTGTAAAAGCCAGCATCTGTGATGGTATGGGGGTGTATTAGTGCCCAAGACATGGGTAACTTACACATCTGTGAAGGCGCCATTAATGCTGAAAGGTACATACAGGTTTTGGAGCAACATATGTTGCCATCCAAGCAACGTTACCATGGACGCCCCTGCTTATTTCAGCAAGACAATGCCAAGCCACGTGTTACATCAACGTGGCTTCATAGTAAAAGAGTGCGGGTACTAGACTGGCCCGCCTGCAGTCCAGACCTGTCTCCCATTGAAAATGTGTGGCGCATTATGAAGCCTAAAATAGCACAAGGGAGACCCCCGGACTGTTGAACAACTTAAGCTGTACATCAAGCAAGAATGGGAAAGAATTCCACCTGAGAAGCTTCAAAAATGTGTCTCCTCAGTTCCCAAACCTTTACTGAGTGTTGTTAAAAGGAAAGGTCATGTAACACAGTGGTGAACATGCCCTTTCCCAACTACTTTGGCACGTGTTGCAGCCATGAAATTCTAAGTTAATGATTATTTGCAAAAAAAAATAAAGTTTATGAGTTTGAACATCAAATATGTTGTCTTTGTAGCATATTCAACTGAATATGGCTTGAAAAGGATTTGCAAATCATTGTATTCCGTTTATATTTACATCTAACACCATTTCCCAACTCATATGGAAACGGGGTTTGTATATTTACTTCAGATGCAGTTGGCTTCAGCCCTCGACCATTTTTTTTTTCAGCATCTCAACTGTCTTTTTTATTTTATTTTTTTGAAAATTTTTTTATAATGAATTTATTAATCAATCAACAAAACAATACACAAAGATACCACCAATAAACAGAGCAATTGAGAGCAATTGAGGACACACAAACATGACACGGAACAATCCAAATGTAGTGAAACAAAAATGAACATTATCGACAACAGCATCAATATTAGTAATAATTTCAAAATAGCAGTGATTAAAAAAAAACAAAAAAAACCTCATTGATATTATCATTAAAAACATTAATAAAAAATAAAAAAAAAATTAGAAATGAACAATAGTGCCACAGTGGCTTACACTTGCATCAAATCTCACAAGCTTGACAACACACTGTGTTTTCCACAAAGATATAATAAGTCATATTTTGTTTAATTTACTAGTTGAAACAAATTTAAATAATGGATCCCATATTCCAATATATGACTCATTATTATCTAAACAGTTTGTTCTACTGATATCATCTCCATAGCTTGTGTGTACCAGTCAGTATGAGTTGGACTATCAACATCTATCCATTTTTTAAATATTACCCTTTTTGTTATTATGCAAAATTAAAGAAAACAATTTTTACTCGTTGATGACACGTTACTAAATTGATGTAGATCCCCAAGAATACAAGTTTGCAGTGTCATTGGGATGTTTATATTAAGGAATGTGATTGCTTCTTTTGTTGTTTTCAACCATAACTCTTTTATTCTCTGACATTCCCACAATAAATGAACACGAGTTCCCTCAGCTGCCCAACACTTCATACGTAACTTGCTATCTACTACACCAATTTGAAACAGCTGAGGAGAAATTACAATCTATTCAATATCTTAAATTGAGTCAGTTTATCTTTAATACTTCTAAAGGGCTTATTGGCATTTTTCCAAATATCATTCCATGATAAATGTTTGAGTCCATCATCCATTTCCGAACACACACATCATTTGCATTTTTAGTCCCCACGGTCTTGAAAAGATATCTTAAAATAATTAATGTAAATAATAGATAATGTAGATTATTTTTCTCCCAATTCTAACATGGAATTTTGCTCATCAATCCTTTGAAATGTACTTTTTTCAACTCGATCCTAGCCTACTTTAAAAAAAAAGTTTCCCTGCACACAACTAAGTCCATGTATTCAAACTAGTGATCATTTGCCTAAATGTAGCACTGGCCTGCTCTGCAGCGGCTCTTTGAAGCCGGTAAGTACAACTGCCTTTTCAAAGCGCTTAATCTGATGTCCAAAACAAACTGGGATGAAAAAAAAAGTTGCCGGCTCGTTCTCCACTCTAAACCCACGGGGAGTAATAACATGACAGGATTTTCCCCCCCAATACACTTATTTACCCTCTCTTGCAGCATTTCCATGTTTGTTTGGCTCCCAAAGCAGCGCAAATAATCTCTTGGAAGAAAACTCTGCAAACAAGCAAGCGATGCTCCGCTGCCATGAACCCAGGACGTGGGATTAGACTTCATCGAGCTAATACTCCTACAGACAGCTTCTTTCTTCGCATGTTTGCCGTTATTAACACACAAAGCTTTGCAAATGTTTGTATGGACGGTAAACTCCGGGTATGGAATAGTCCATTATGGTAATGCACTTCAAGCAAAGAGGAAATACTTGGTGGTAGAAATAGTCTTAACTCTTTGAACTAACTTGTTCCTCATAATGTCATTCTTAGCACCATCTTTAGGTGTTATGTGTCCCAGATTATGGTACCGCAGGAGCAAAACACAGTGTGTGTGTGCAAGACCCACAATCCCTTGAACAACTACACGGTATTGCCTATTAGACCGAGTTGAGGGCTAACAGAACCCAAACTGGCTGTGAAATGGCAGGTCTCACTCCCGTGTCTGGCCTAAAAACATATTTGAGGGCTGACAAAACCCAAATTGGCCGGTTTTATTGCAATATGCCTGCCTACAAGACAGAGTTGGGGGCTGTCAAAACCCCAAATTGGCCAGATTTAATGCAATCGGCTTACATATAAGACAGAGTTGAGGGATGGCAAATACCCAAATTGGCCATGTCTCAATCAATCGGCTTGCCTTCAACAAAAGGTTTAGGGCTGACAAAACCCAAATTTGCTAGTTTTAATGCAATCGGCTTGCCTATAAGACAGAGTTGAGGGCTGACAAAAACCCAAATTGGACATGTCTCATTCAATCGGCTTGCCTTATAGACAGAGTTGAGGGCTGACAAAAACCCAAATTGGCCATGTCCTACTCAATCGGCTTGGCTACAAGACAGAGTTTAGGGCTGACAAAACCCAAATTGGCCGGTTTTAATGCAATAGGCTTGCCTACAAGACAGAGTTGAGGGCTGACAAAAACCCAAATTGGCCGATTTTATTGCAATATGCTTGCCTACAAGACAGAGTCGAGGGCTGACAAAAACCCAAATTGGCCAGATTTAATGCAATCGGCTTGCCTACAAGACAGAGTTGAGGGCTGGCAAATACCCAAATTGGCCATGTCTCAATCAATCGGCTTGCCTTCAACAAAAAATTTAGGGCTGGCAAAACCCAAACTGGCTAGTTTTAATGCAATCGGCTTGCCTATAAGACAGAGTTGAGGGCTGACAAAAACCCAAATTGGCCATGTCTCATTCAATCGGCTGGCCTTATAGACAGAGTTGAGGGCTGACAAAAACCCAAATTGGCCATGTCTTACTCAATCGGCTTGGCTACAAGACAGAGTTTAGGGGTGACAAAACCCAAATTGGCCGGTTTTAATGCAATAAGCTTGCCTACAAGACAGAGTTGAGGGCTGACAAAAACCCAAATTGGCCATGTCTTACTCAATCGGCTTGGCTACAAGACAGAGTTTAGGGGTGACAAAACCCAAATTGGCCGGTTTTAATGCAATAAGCTTGCCTACAAGACAGAGTTGAGGGCTGACAAAAACCCAAATTGGCCATGTCTTACTCAATCGGCTTGGCTACAGGACAGAGTTTAGGGCTGACAAAACCTAAATTGGCCGGTTTTAATGCAATAAGCTTGCCTACAAGACAGAGTTGAGGGCTGACAAAACCCAACATTTGGCCGGGTCGCACTCAATAAGCGTGCCTACAAGACAGAGTGGAGGGCTGACAAAACCCAACATTTGGCCATGTCTCACTCAATCGGCTTGCCTACAAGACAGACTCGAGGGCTGACAAAAACCCAAATTGGCCGTGTGTCATTCAATCGGCTTGCCTTACAGACAGAGTTGAGGGCTGACGAAAACCCAAGTTGGCCATGTCTTACTCAATCAGCTTGGCTACAAGACAGAGTTTAGGGCTGACAAAACCCAAATTGGCCAGTATTAATGCAATAGGCTTGCCTACAAGACAGAGTTGAGGGCTGACAAAACCCAACATTTGGCCATCCATCCATCCATCCATTTTCTACCCCATGTCTCACTCAATCGGCTTGCCTACAAGACAGAATTGAGTGCTGACAAAACCCAACATTTGGACGTGTTTCACTCAATCGGCTTGCTTAAAAGACATAGTTGAGGGTTGATAAAACCCCAAATTGGCCGTGTCTCACTTAATCGGCTTGCCTACAAGACTGAATTGAGGGCTGAAAAAAAACATTTTTAATCGCGTCTCACTCAATCGGCTTGCCTACAAGACAGTGTCGAGGGCTAACAAAAACCCGAATTGGCCATGTCTCATTTAATCGGCTTGCCCACAAGACTGAATTGAGGGCTGAAATTTTTTTTAACCGCGTCTCACTCAATCGGTTTGCCTACAAGACATAGTTGAGGGCTGATAAAAACCCAAATTGGCCATGTCTCACTTAATCGGCTTGCCTACGAGACTGAATTGAGGGCTGAAAACATTTTTTTTTAACCGCGTCTCACTCAATAGGTTTGCCTACAAGACATAGTTGAGGGCTGATAAAAACCCAAATTGGCCGTGTCTCACTTCATCGGCTTGCCTACAAGACTGAATTGAGTGCTGAAAAAAATTGTTTTTAACCGCGTTTCACTCAATCGGCTTGTCTACAAGACAGTGTTGAGGGCTAACAAAAACCCAAATTGGCCATGTTTCACTCAATCGACTTGCCTACAAGACTGAATTGAGCGCTGAAAAAACCCAAAATTGAACCGCGTCTCACTCAATCTGTTTGCCTACAAGACAGAGTTGAGGGCTGACAAAAACCCAAATTGGCCATGTCTCACTCAATCTGCTTGTCTACAAGACTGAATTGAGAGCTGACAAAACCCAAATTGGCCGTGTCTCACTTAATCGGCTTGCCTACAAGACTGAATTGAGGGCTGAAAAAATGTTTTTTTAACCGCATCTCACTCAATCGGCTTGCCTCCAAGACATAGTTGAGGGCTGATAAAAACCCAAATTGGCCGAGTCTCACTTAATCGGCTTGCCTACAAGACTGAATTGAGGGCTGAAAAAAAACTAATTTAACCGCATCTCACTCAATCGGCTTGCCTACAAGACATAGTTGAGGGCTGATAAAAACCCAAATTGGCCATGTCTTACGCAATCGGCTTGGCTACAAGACAGAGTTTAGGGCTGACAAAACCCAAATTGGCCGGTTTTAATGCAATAGGCTTGCCTACAAGACAGAGTTGAGGGCTGACAAAAAACAACATTTGGCCGTGTCTCACTCAAACGGCTTGCCTATAAGACAGAGTCGAGGGCTGACAAAAACCCAAATTGGCCATGTCTCATTCAATCGGCTTGCCTTATAGACAGAGTTTAGGGCTGACAAAAAACAAATTAGCCGGTTTTAATGCAATAGGCTTGCCTACGAGACAGAGTTGAGGGCTGATAAAACCCAACATTTGGCCATGTCTCACTCAATCGGCTTGCCTACAAGACAGAATTGAGGGCTGACAAACCCCAACATTCGGCCATGTCTCACTCAATCAGCTTGCCTTCAAGACAGAGTCGAGGGCTGACAAAACCCAACATTCGGCCATGTCTCACTCAATCGCCTTGCCTACAAGACTGAATTGAGGGCTGACAAAACCCAACATTTAACCTCGTCTCACTCAATCGGCTTGCCTACAAGACAGTGTTGAGGGCTAACAAAAACCCTAATTGGCCATGTCTCACTTAATCGGCTTGCCTACAAGACTGAATTGAGGGCTGAAAAAAAAGTTTTTTAACCGCGTCTCACTCAATCGGCTTGCCTACAAGACAGTGTTGAGGGCTAACAAAAACCCAAATTGGCCATGTCTCACTTAATCGGCTTGCCTACAAGACTGAATTGAGCGCTGAAAAAACCTAAAATTTAACCGCGTCTCACTCAACGCCCTTTTTCAGCGTGTTTGTCGGTGTAAAATGAAAACTGCTAGTTGAATACAAAACATTATGGCCGTCAGTGAAGAAAACTCCACAAATTTGCCACACCGTTTTATAAGCTGCAGCGCTCAAAGCGTGGGAAAAATGAAGTGGCTTATAGCGCAAACAAATATGGTACATAAAAGACCTAAATATGATTTAATTGAGGCCAAAAATATGAAAAATATGAAGTTTTTGTAGTGAAGCCACAACATTTGAAGCGTGACGTGGCGAGGGACGACATTGTGTCATATTTGAAGTTCGGGGACGAGAACAAAAGTGCCGTGCACCACCTCCCCGGACCACAACCCAGTGGTTCTCAATTATTTCACGTCATCCGACCCCCAGGTGGGAACGCCCCACTGTGGGAGAAGCACTGCCGTGACTCCAGACAAGAAGGAAGGCCATGAAAGCGGTGGAAAAAGAACCAAAATAAAAAATCACCAATAAGCGTCATCAATAATTGATGCAGGTGTTGAAGAGAATATCAGTCAACATGACTCGTCTAATATTTCTTCTGCGGTGAGTCAAGGTTATCCACAGAAGCGGAGGCGGGGACAAGGTGAAGTTTTTTGGTGTGCAAAAAAAAAAAAAAAAAAGGTTGCGAAACAAGAGTGAGGCGGAAAAAGAACTACAAGTGCACTGCGGTTAAAATACAAATAAAAACAAAGTGCAACACAACGACAAAACCCAAAAGCAGTGAAGTTGTCACGTTGTGTAAATGGTAAATAAAAAGAGAATACAACAAATCCTTTTCAACTTATATTCAATTGAATAGACTGCAAAGATAATATTTAACGTTCCAACTGTAACATTGTGTTATTTTTTGCAAGTATTAGCTCATTTGGAATTCGATGCCTGCTGCATGTTTACAAAAAAGCTGGCACAAGTGGCAAAAAAGACTGAGAAAGTTGAGAAATGCTATATCAAAGACTTATTTGGAACATCCCACAGGTGAACAGGCTAATTGGGAACAGGTGGGTGCCATGATTGGGTATAAAAGCAGCTTCCGTGAAATGCTCGGTCATTCACAAACAAGGAACGGGGCGAGGGTCACCACTTTGTCAACAAATGCCTGACCAAATTGTTTAAGAACAACATTTCTCGACCAGCTATTGCAAGGAATTTAGGGATTTCACCATCTACGCTCCGTAATATCATCAAAAGGTTCAGAGAATCTGGAGAAATCACTGCACGTAAGCCATGATATTACGGACCTTCGATCCCTCAGGCGGTACTGCGTCAAAAAGCCACATCAGTGTGTAAAGGACATCACCACATGGGCTCAGGAACACTTCAGAAAACCACTGTCAGTAACTAAAGTCGGTCGCTACATCTGTAAGTGCAAGCTAAAACTCTAATATGCAAAGCCAAAGCCATGTATCAACAACACCCAGAAACGCCACCGGCTTTGCTGAAGCAAAGTGGAAAAGTGTTCCATGGTCTGACGAGTCCACATTCCAATTTTTTGGGCCAAAAGAGGAAAAAGAACCATCCGGATTGTTCTAGGCGCAAAGTTGAACAGTCAGCATGTGTGATGGTATGGGGGTGTATTAGTGCCCAAGACATGGGTAACTTACACATCTGTGAAGGCGCCATTAATGCTGAAAGGTACATACAGCTTTTGGAGCAACATATTTTGTCATCCAAGCATTTTTTTATGGACGCCCCTGCTTATTTCAGCAAGACGATGCCATTCTGCACATGTTACAACACCGTGGCTTTTTAGAAAAAGAGTGTGGGTACTAGACTGGCCTGCCTGTAGTCCAGACCTGTCTCCCATTGAAAATGTTTTGTGCATTATGAAGCCTAAAATAGCAGAAGGGAGACTGTTGAACAACTTAAGCTGTACATCAAGCAAGAATGGGAAAGAATTCCACCTGAAAAGCTTCAAAAATGTGTCTCCTCAGTTCCCAAACCTTTACTGAGTGTTGTTAAAAGGAAAGGCCATGTAACACAGTGGTAAAAAAATGCCCCTCTGACAACTTGTTTGCAATGTGTTGCTGCCATTAAATTCTAAATTAATGACTATTTGCAAAAAAAAAAAAACATGAAATATGTTGTCTTTGCAGTCTATTCAATTAAATATAAGTTGAAAAGGATTTGCTAATAATTGTATTTTCTTTTTATTTCCCATTTACACAACGTGACAACTTCACTGCTTTTGTACATCACATGGTGTAACACTTACGTCTCAATTATATCTACTTTTAAAAAAAGATGCTGCAGGAAAACAACCATGAAGTCTTCTGGATGTCCTTACTTTTACATCTTTTACAACTAACCATATCTTTTTTTTTCTTTTTTTTTTTCTTTAAATAACTTGGCTGCACAAATTACATTTTCAAAGGCGCCAACTATTTGAAGGTGGGGCTCCTGGAGGGGACATCTTGAACTGGACGTCATTTGAATTTTAAAGAGTGCAAGTGTTCGACCCCAAAAAAGTTTTAAGAAGTTCTTTAGAAAGTCAAGTCTACTAGGAGAATTCCACTTTTAAACATAAAAAAGATGTATATTTTGTCTTTTGTTAAATACTCTGAACAACTCGAGATGGGTACTTAACACAATTGAATTTAAAAAAAAAAAAAAGGAAAAAAAATAAATAAATAAAATAAAATAAAAAAAAAAATTAAAAAAAAAAAAAATACAATAAAAAAAAAATAATAATAATAAAAAATAAATAAATAAAAAAGTACAAAATTTAACCAATATAGCACCGATTCCCGCTACCTGGGAATCAGTAATGATACTCACTGTACCAGTTTATGTGGTAAAACATTTTTAATAATAAAAATATTATTTTACAGTGAGCAAATAATGATACTTGTGCTGTCCAGTTGTTACAGTATATCTCTAAGTCCCATTTGCAAGTATTATTCAGTAGACTTTGGATGCGATTGCATAGACTACGGTGTGTTGCAGTGGTCAGGGAGTAGTCTTTGCCATTAAGTAGAATGTCTTGTCTTTTGTCGAGCCCTACAAAGTGTTTGTACTGTAAGTATTGCGCACATGGTGTTTTGACGGTAACGTGCATAGTGCTGAGTTGTAGTTTTTCCTCACCGAATTCAGAAGTGTTGATATCGCCATAAAACAGCTAACGCTGATCGGTAGCGTGTCTCTGGCGAGTCCGGCGTAAATTAGCATCGAGCTAGCGCATTTTGAAAAGCACATTCTTGCTCTGATGGCATGTTAAATTGTAATATCGACCAGGGGCGGAACAGCTGATGGCGCTCGGAGTATTTCCGTCCAGAACGTGACATTTGTCGATATAAACAAGTATCAAATAATGCATGTCGTTGTGACTTGTGCAGCCCTTTGAGACACCCGTGATTTAGGGCTATATAAATAAACTTTGATTGATTGATGTTACTTATACATACAAAGTCCCCAAGGCAGAAGTGTATTACAAAGTATCCGGTAACAAACGTGTACACATCATTCAATTTACCATGTCATTAGCTTAACTTTGTGTTGCCAAAAAAACATATTACCACTCCACTTCAATTTAAAGACAGCATAGGTCAATTCCAGTTAGTGTGTTTTTCATACCTACCATTGTTTTCTGACTAATTACTAGGAGCGTGAATCGTTGGGCACCTAACAATTCGAATTCAGTTTGTATTGGGAACTTCGTAATCAAGTAGTCAAACAAAATTGTAATTTTTAGATATATTTGAAAGCCTGAGTATTTCAGAAGGCACATTCATGGCAGTATGTAAGGAGTGCACAATAGGAAGAGAGATGTGCCATTCTTTATACGCTGAATACAATGTGGGAGGGAGTAAGCTCAGTTTGGAGGGGGGGGAGAGAGCATATGACGCAACTCAGCGGAGACAATGGTTCACTGGCAACTGGAACGAAGGAGCCGACATTTCGAAATGAGAAGACGAGAAGGGAGGAGATACACTTTCACAGTGAATCATGCGGACAAGGTCATTCTCTGGTCGGGAATGTGCCGTTTACAGAAGTGCTGCAGTTTGCGATGGCAAAGTGCAAGGATGCATGCATGATTTCCATCACAAACTGCTTCTCGCACTGTATTATTTGGTTCAAAAGGAACAATAAAATGTTTTCAATCAATCAATCAATGTTTGTTTTTATAGCCCTAAATCGCAAGTGTCTCAAAGGGCTGCACAAGCCACAACGACATCCTCGGTTCAGATCCCACTTAAGGGCAAGGAAAAACTCACAACCCAGTGGGATGTCAATGAGAATGACTAGGGGAGACCGGATGTAATGGACGTCGAGTGGATCTAACATAATAGTGTGAGAGTCCAGTCCATAATGGATCTAACATAATAGTGAGAGTCCAGTCCATAGTGGATCTAACATAATAGTGTGAGAGTCCAGTCCATAGTGGATCTAACATAATAGTGTGAGAGTCCAGTCCATAGTGGATCTAACATAATAGTGTGAGAGTCCAGTCCATAATGGATCTAACATAATAGTGAGAGAGTCCAGTCCATAGTGGATCTAACATAATAGTGTGAGAGTCCAGTCCATAATGGATCTAACATAATAGTGAGAGTCCAGTCCATAGTGGATCTAACATAATAGTGTGAGAGTCCAGTCCATAGTGGATCTAACATAATAGTGTGAGAGTCCAGTCCATAATGGATCTAACATAATAGTGAGAGTCCAGTCCATAGTGGATCTAACATAATAGTGTGAGAGTCCAGTCCATAGTGGATCTAACATAATAGTGAGAGTCCAGTCCATAGTGGATCTAACATAATAGTGTGAGAGTCCAGTCTATAGTGGATCTAACATAATAGTGAAAATCCAGTCCATAGTGGATCTAACATAATAGATATAATAGTGTGAGAGTCCAGTCTATAGTGGATCTAACATAATAGTGAAAGTCCAGTCCATAGTGGATCTAACATAATAGTGATAATCCAGTCCATAGTGGAACTAACATAATAGTGTGAGAGTCCAGTCCATAGTGGATCTAACATAATAGATATAATAGTGTGAGAGTCCAGTCTATAGTGGATCTAACATAATAGTGAGAGTCCAGTCCATAGTGGATCTAACATAATAGTGTGAGAGTACAGTCCATAGTGGATCTAACATAATAGTGAGAATCCAGTCCATAGTGGATCTAACATAATAGTGTGAGAGTCCAGTCCATAGTGGATCTAACATAATAGATATAATAGTGTGAGAGTCCAGTCTATAGTGGATCTAACATAATAGTGAGAGTCCAGTCCATAGTGGATCTAACATAATAGTGAGAGAGTCCAGTCCATAGTGGATCTAACATAATAGTGAGAGTCCAGTCCATAGTGGATCTAACATAATAGTGAGAGAGTCCAGTCCATAGTGGATCTAACATAATAGTGAGAGTCCAGTCCATAGTGGATCTAACATAATAGTGAGAGTCCAGTCCATAGTGGATCTAACATAATAGATATAATAGTGTGAGAGTCCAGTCTATAGTGGATCTAACATAATAGTGAGAGTCCAGTCCATAGTGGATCTAACATAATAGTGAGAGTCCAGTCCATAGTGGATCTGACATAATAGTGAGAGAGTCCAGTCCATAGTGGATCTAACATAATAGTGAGAGTCCAGTCCATAGTGGATCTAACATAATAGTGAGAGTCCAGTCCATAGTGGATCCAACATAATAGTGAGAGTCCAGTCCATAGTGGATCTAACATAATAGTGAGAGTCCAGTCCATAGTGGATCTAACATAATAGATATAATAGTGTGAGAGTCCAGTCCATAGTGGATCTAACATAATAGTGAGAGTCCAGTCCATAGTGGATCTAACATAATAGTGAGAGAGTCCAGTCAATAGTTGATCTAATATAATAGTGAGAGTCCAGTCCATAGTGGATCTAACATAATAGTGAGAGAGTCCAGTCCATAGTGGATCTAACATAATAGTGAGAGTCCAGTCCATAGTGGATCTAACATAATAGTGTGAGAGTCCAGTCCATAGTGGATCTAACATAATAGTGAGAGTCCAGTCCATAGTGGATCTAACATTGATTTTGATTGATTGAGACTTTTATTAGTAGGTTGCACAGTGAAGTACATATTCCGTACAATTGACCACTAAATGGTAACACCCGAATAAGTTTTTCAACTTGTTTAAGTCGGGGTCCACTTAAATTGATTCATGATACAGATATATACTATCATATATACTATCATCATAATACAGTCATCACACAAGATAATCACATTGAATTATTTACATTATTTACAATCAGGAGTGTGGAGGGGGGGTGGGGTGGGGGGGTGGGGGGGGGGGGGTAGTGGACATAGAGAGAGAGAGAGAGAGAGAGAGAGAGAGAGAGAGAGAGAGAGAGAGAGATCAGAAGGCATAAGAAAAAGAAGAAAAAGAATCTGCATTTGATTGTTTACATTTGATTATTAGCAATCCGGGGAGGGTGTTAGTTTAGGGTTGTAGCTGCCTGGAGGTGAACTTTTATTGCGGTTTTGAAGGAGGATAGAGATGCCCTTTCTTTTATACCTGTTGGGAGCGCATTCCACATTGATGTGGCATAGAAAGAGAATGAGTTAAGACCTTTGTTAGTTCGGAATCTGGGTTTAACGTGGTTGGTGGAGCTCCCCCTGGTGTTGTGGTTATGGCGGTCATTTACGTTAAGGAAGTAGTTTGACATGTACTTCGGTATCAGGGAGGTGTAGCGGATTTTATAGACTAGGCTCAGTGCAAGTTGTTTAACTTTGTCCTCCACCTTGAGCCAGCCCACTTTAGAGAAGTGGGTAGGAGTGAGGACATAATAGTGAGAGTCCAGTCCATAGTGGATCTAACATAATAGTGAGAGTCCAGTCCATAGTGGATCTAACATAATAGTGTGAGAGTCCAGTCCATAGTGGATCTAACATAATAGATATAATAGTGTGAGAGTCCAGTCTATAGTGGATCTAACATAATAGTGAGAGTCCAGTCCATAGTGGATCTAACATAATAGTGAGAGAGTCCAGTCCATAGTGGATCTAACATAATAGTGAGAGTCCAGTCCATAGTGGATCTAACATAATAGTGTGAGAGTCCAGTCCATAGTGGATCTAACATAATAGATATAATAGTGTGAGAGTCCAGTCTATAGTGGATCTAACATAATAGTGAGAGTCCAGTCCATAGTGGATCTGACATAATAGTGAGAGAGTCCAGTCCATAGTGGATCTAACATAATAGTGAGAGTCCAGTCCATAGTGGATCTAACATAATAGTGAGAGTCCAGTCCATAGTGGATCTAACATAATAGTGAGAGTCCAGTCCATAGTGGATCTAACATAATAGTGAGAGTCCAGTCCATAGTGGATCTAACATAATAGATATAATAGTGTGATAGTCCAGTCCATAGTGGATCTAACATAATAGTGAGAGTGCAGTCCATAGTGGATCTAACATAATAGTGTGAGAGTCCAGTCCATAGTGGATCTAACATAATAGTGTGAGAGTCCAGTCCATAGTGGATCTAACATAATAGTGAGAGTCCAGTCCATAGTGGATCTATAATACTAAATAATGACACATTTGTCATATTTTTTTGGACCAAAACCTTTTGGGGTCCCCTGGATCAAGTCTGAGTGGAGGCCTAAATGTATCTTTTTTATACATATATTGTATTGGGTTTTTAAAATAAAAAATATCAAAATGGCCCCCGCTTGCTTTGTTTTTTCAGTGCACGGCCCTCAGTGAAAAAAGTTTGGACACATCTGGACACATTTTCAGGACTTATGCAGATCCCAAATACAGATCAGCAGGTACCAGAAGGTAAGAACAGTTGCTTTTGCATAATATTGTGAAACAAAACGCCAGGTAGTATGTCTTACCTTATACACACACCATAGTAATACTCCTATGTTGATTGTGCCGACAATCGGTGTGGCTTCATAGTTTACCGAAGTCGTACTACAAAAACATTTTGACATGTTTTTGAGCGCCGTGTGTAATTTTCTATATCATCAATGGAACATTTAAAAATTTTGGTGTTGTTTACTGCCATCATATTGCAGTCTACACATATCTCTTATGTGTGACTGCCATCTACTGGTCACACTTATCATTACACCATGTACCAAATAACATTGCTTCGAGGTCGGTAAGCACAACCAGAATCATGCCGTACATTAGGCGAACCGGGTTACAAGGCGCACTGTCGATTTTTGAGAAAATGAAAGGATTTTAAGTGTGCCTTATAGTCCGAAAAATACAGTATAATTAAAAAACAAAAAACAAATTAGAATTTTTTTTTTATTGTGAACGTCTCTGAGTGGGGGAGGGTTCTCCTGGTTCCGACAGATCTCTCGATAGACAGGTTGGAGCAAGTCTTTTATTTTTCATACACAAGTATGACGTGCTTTCCAGCAATATATTTACGACTTTTCAGTCCCGTGTGTCTCAGTGCGTGCGCTCTCTCTCTCTCTATCTCAAACTCCAACTCCCAACAGCGTGTCTCTGACCGGCTGCTGCTAATAAAGGCGACAGGTGATTGGACAACAAACCCCAGTTTAGCAATCTAATCACCTGTCAGCCGTGTTTCAAAGCCAACCCTGGCACACCCTGCTCCCGCGGCAGGCCCGCAGGCCACGCCCCCCTCCACAGTTATACTAATTTCACTTGGTCAAACATTGCACACGGCAAAATAACACGAAAACATGTACTACGATTTGTGCTGATATTGTATCAGAATGAAAACAATATCAGACAATACAACAAAGTTGTATCAGGACACGCCCACTGGTAGCGGTTTGGAGTCGGACAAAAAAAATACGTTTGGGCGGCCGCAATTTAATTGCAATCACACAAAGTATTTGCTTCCAGTTACATTTATTTTAATCCCGAGTCAAATTATCGCGACGCCGTTGCCATTTTCAAAGCGTGCGTCCTCTAATGCATTCCGGGCTTTTGTCAAATGATTGAGTTCTTCCTTGATGCGAGCGCTCTCCCTGCGAGTTGGCAGGCGGCAGGCTGGCAGGCGCGGCGGCGCGGGGCAGTTGGCATATTCTCCTAATTGAAAACACAAAGGGAGTGAAACAGTCTTTTGAATTCGAATGAAGACGAGGTTTCGGAAAACAAATAAACACGGACATATTTATGTGGCTCGATTTCAGAATGTCTGATAAGCCTCGGTTGGGACGATTGTTTTGCGAGGCCCATCTGCCGCCCAGGGACTCGCTTAATTGTCCTTTTTTTTTTTTTTTTTTTTTTTATGAGCATTTTTGATTAAGGTTACTGATGCAGCACCAATGAAGACTGTCTTTTGGGATATTGCTCGAATGTATTTTTTTTTTACAAATGGGAACAAATCATACAAAACAAACAATATCCTGCTCTACAAATTGAATGTTTTACTCCTCACTGGATAGGACGGACTGTTATTTACCCCGCGTCGGGGGAATTACGTTGTTGCCGGGCAGGTTTTTGCACACAGCAACCCAAATAAAGCGTAAAAAAGATATGAATAAATACTACGTATTGTTAAAGTTAAAGTACCAATGATTGTCACACACACACACTAGGTGTGGTGAAATGTGTCCTCTGCATTTCACCCATCACCCTTGTTCCCCCCCTGGGAGGTGAAGGGAGCAGTGAGCAGCAGCGCTGGCCGCGCCTGGGAATCATTTTTGGTGATTTAACCCCCAGTTCCAACCCTTGATGCTGAGTGCCAAGCAGGGAGGTAATGGGTCCCATTTTTATAGTCTTTGGTATGACTCGGCCGGGATTTGAACTCACAACCTACACGATCTCAGGGCGGCCACTGAGTAGGTAAGGTATCTCTAAGGGAGAGCCCCGCCACCCGGCGGAGGAAACTCATTTCGGCCACTTGTACCCGTGATCTTGTCCTTTGGGTCATAACCCAAAGCTCATGACCATAGGTGAGGATGGGAACGTAGATCGACCGGTAAATTGAGAGCTTTGCCTTCCGGCTCAGCTCTTTCTTCACCACAACGGATCGATACAGCGTCCGCATTACTGAAGACGCCGCACCGATCCGCCTGTCGATCTCACGATCCACTCTTCCCTCACTCGTGAACAAGACTCAGAGGTATTTGAACTCCTCCACTTGGGGCAGGGTCTCCTTCCCAACCCGGAGATGGCACTCCACCCTTTTTCTGGGCTTTGCGGTCTTTTTCATTGAAATTAAAACATCGTGACGTTTGGCAACTTAAGTTAGGTTAAAGTTAAGTTAAAGTACCAATGATTGTCACGCACGCACTAGGTGTGGTGCAATTTGTCCTCTGCATTTGACCCATCGCCCTTGTTCATCCCCTGGGAGGTGAGGGGAGCAGTGAGCCGCGCCCGGGAATCATTTTGGTGATTTAACCCCCAATTCCAACCATTGATGCTGAGTGCCAATCAGGGAGGTAATGGGTCCCATTTTTATAGTCTTTGGTATGACTCGGCCGGGGTTTGAACTCACAACCTACCGATCTCAGGGCGGACACTCTAACCACTAGGCCACTGAGTAGGTAAGGTATTTCTAAGGGAGAGCTCCACCACCCGGCGGAGGAAACTCATTTCGGCCGCTTGTACCCGTGATCTTGTCTTTTCGGTCATAACCCAAAGCTCATGACCATAGGTGAGGATGGGAACGTAGCTCGACCGGTAAATTGAGAGCTTTGCCTTCCGGCTCAGCTCCTTCTTCACCACAACGGATCGATACAGCGTCCGCATTACTGAAGACACCGCACCGATCCGCCTGTCGATCTCACGATCCACTCTTCCCTCACCCGTGAACAAGACTCCGAGGTACTTGAACTCCTCCCCAACCCGGATATGGCACTCCACCCTTTTCCTGGCTTTGCGGTCTTCTTGTGGTGAAGTTGAAGAACGTTGAGGTCGTCCTGTTCAGTGCGTTGGCGCCATTGCCGCTACGGAGCCTCTGCCGGTCGACGCGGTTTGGTTTAGGTCGGAACGCGTCCACATTACTCGTCAACACTTCAGTTCATTAGTCGGACGTCACGAGTACGGACATCATTTTCACGATTTGGCAAATGGGCGCATGAGTGGCGGCCAGCGTACGCATTACTGAAGACGCCGCACCAATCCGCCTGTCGATCTCACGATCCACTCTTCCATCACTCGTGAACAAGACTCCGAGCTACTCGAACTCCTCCACTTGGGACAGGGTCTCTTAGCCAACCCGGAGATGGCACTCCACCCTTTTCCAGGCTTTGCCGTCTTCTTTTGGTGAAGTCGAAGAACGTTGAGGTCGTCCTGGTCAGTGTGTTGGCGCCATTGCCGCTACGGAGCCTCTGCCGGTCGACGCGGTTCGTTTAGGTCGGAACGCGTCGACATTACTCGTCAACACTTCAGTTCATTAGTTGGACGTCACGAGTATGGACATCATTTTCACGATTTGGCAAACGGGCACATGAGTGGCGGCCAGTGTACGCATTACTGAAGACGCCGCACCGACCCGCCTGTCGATCTCACGATCCACTCTTCCATCACTCGTGAACAAGACTCTGAGCTACTCGAACTCCTCCACTTGGGGCAGGGTCTTCTCCCCAACCCGGAGATGGCACTCCACCCTTTTCCAGGCTCTGCGGTCTTCTTGTGGTGAAGTCGAAGAACGTTGAGGTCGTCCTGGTCAGTGTGTTGGCGCCATTGCCGCTACGGAGCCTCTGCCGGTCGATGCGGTTCGTTTAGGTCGGATTGCGTCGACATTACTCGTCAACACTTCAGTTCATTAGTTGGACGTCACGAGTACGGACATCATTTTCACGATTTGGCAAATGGGCGCATGAGTGGCGGCCAGCGTACGCATTACTGAAGACGCCGCACCAATCCGCCTGTCGATCTCACGATCCACTCTTCCATCACTCGTGAACAAGACTCCGAGCTACTCGAACTCCTCCACTTGGGACAGGGTCTCTTAGCCAACCCGGAGATGGCACTCCACCCTTTTCCAGGCTTTGCGGTCTTCTTTTGGTGAAGTCGAAGAACGTTGAGGTCGTCCTGGTCAGTGTGTTGGCGCCATTGCCGCTACGGAGCCTCTGCCGGTCGACGCGGTTCGTTTAGGTCGGAACGCGTCGACATTACTCGTCAACACTTCAGTTCATTAGTTGGACGTCACGAGTATGGACATCATTTTCACGATTTGGCAAACGGGCACATGAGTGGCGGCCAGTGTACGCATTACTGAAGACGCCGCACCGACCCGCCTGTCGATCTCACGATCCACTCTTCCATCACTCGTGAACAAGACTCTGAGCTACTCGAACTCCTCCACTTGGGGCAGGGTCTTCTCCCCAACCCGGAGATGGCACTCCACCCTTTTCCAGGCTCTGCGGTCTTCTTGTGGTGAAGTCGAAGAACGTTGAGGTCGTCCTGGTCAGTGTGTTGGCGCCATTGCCGCTACGGAGCCTCTGCCGGTCGATGCGGTTCGTTTAGGTCGGATTGCGTCGACATTACTCGTCAACACTTCAGTTCATTAGTTGGACGTCACGAGTACGGACATCATTTTCACGATTTGGCAAATGGGCGCATGAGTGGCGGCCAGCGTACGCATTACTGAAGACGCCGCACCAATCCGCCTGTCGATCTCACGATCCACTCTTCCATCACTCGTGAACAAGACTCCGAGCTACTCGAACTCCTCCACTTGGGACAGGGTCTCTTAGCCAACCCGGAGATGGCACTCCACCCTTTTCCAGGCTTTGCGGTCTTCTTTTGGTGAAGTCGAAGAACGTTGAGGTCGTCCTGGTCAGTGTGTTGGCGCCATTGCCGCTACGGAGCCTCTGCCGGTCGACGCGGTTCGTTTAGGTCGGAACGCGTCGACATTACTCGTCAACACTTCAGTTCATTAGTTGGACGTCACGAGTATGGACATCATTTTCACGATTTGGCAAACGGGCACATGAGTGGCGGCCAGTGTACGCATTACTGAAGACGCCGCACCGACCCGCCTGTCGATCTCACGATCCACTCTTCCATCACTCGTGAACAAGACTCTGAGCTACTCGAACTCCTCCACTTGGGGCAGGGTCTTCTCCCCAACCCGGAGATGGCACTCCACCCTTTTCCAGGCTCTGCGGTCTTCTTGTGGTGAAGTCGAAGAACGTTGAGGTCGTCCTGGTCAGTGTGTTGGCGCCATTGCCGCTACGGAGCCTCTGCCGGTCGATGCGGTTCGTTTAGGTCGGATTGCGTCGACATTACTCGTCAACACTTCAGTTCATTAGTTGGACGTCACGAGTACGGACATCATTTTCACGATTTGGCAAATGGGCGCATGAGTGGCGGCCAGCGTACGCATTACTGAAGACGCCGCACCAATCCGCCTGTCGATCTCACGATCCACTCCTCCATCACTCGTGAACAAGACTCCGAGCTACTCGAACTCCTCCACTTGGGGCAGGGTCTCCTCCCCAACCCGGAGATGGCACTCCACCCTTTTCCAGGCTCTGCAGTCTTCTTGTGGTGAAGTTGAAGAATGTTGAGGTCGTCCTGTTCAGTGCGTTGGCGCCATTGCCGCTACGGAGCCTCTGCCGGTCAATGTGGTTCGTTTAGTTCGGAAAGCGCCGACATTGCTCGTCAACACCTCGGTTCATTAGTCGGACGTCATGAGTACGTACATCATTTTCACGTTTTGGCAAACGGAGTGGCCAGCGTCGGCATTACTGAAGACGCCACACCGATCCGCCTGTCGATCTTGCGATCCACTCTTCCATCACTCGTGAACAAGACTCCGAGGTACTTGAACTCCTCCACTTGGGGCACTCCACCCTTTTCCAGGCTTTGCGGTCTTCTTGTGGTGAAGTCGAAGAACGTTGAGGTCATCCTGTTCAGTGTGTTGGCGCCATTGCCGCTACGGGGCCTCTGCCGGTCGACGCGGTTCGTTTAGGTCAGAACGCGTCGACATTACTCATCAACACTTCAGTTCATTAGTCGGACGTCACGAGTATGGACATCATTTTCACAATTTGGCAGACGGGCGCATGAGTGGCTGCCAGCGTCCGCATTACTGAAGACGCCGCACCGATCCGCCTGTCGATCTCACGATCCACTCTTCCATCATTTGTGAACAAGACTCCGAGCTACACGAACTCCTCCACTTGGGACAGGGTCTTTTAGCCAACCCGGAGATGGCACTCCACCCTTTTCCAGGCTTTGCGGTCTTCTTGTGGTGAAGTCGAAGAACGTTGAGGTCGTCCTGTTCAGTGCGTTGGCGCCATTGCCGCTACGGAGCCTCTGCCGGTCGACGCGGTTCGTTTTGGTCGGAACGCGTCGACATTACTCGTCGACACTTCAGTTCATTAGTTGGACGTCACGAGTACGGACATCATTTTCACGATTTGGCAAACGGGCACATGAGTGGCAGCCAGCGTACGCATTACTGAAGACGCCGCACCGACCCGCCTGTCGATCTCACGATCCACTCCTCCATCACTCGTGAACAAGACTCCGAGCTACTCGAACTCCTCCACTTGGGGCAGGGTCTCCTCCCCAACCCGGAGATGGCACTCCACCCTTTTCCAGGCTCTGCAGTCTTCTTGTGGTGAAGTTGAAGAATGTTGAGGTCGTCCTGTTCAGTGCGTTGGCGCCATTGCCGCTACGGAGCCTCTGCCGGTCAATGTGGTTCGTTTAGTTCGGAAAGCGCCGACATTGCTCGTCAACACCTCGGTTCATTAGTCGGACGTCATGAGTACGTACATCATTTTCACGTTTTGGCAAACGGAGTGGCCAGCGTCGGCATTACTGAAGACGCCACACCGATCCGCCTGTCGATCTTGCGATCCACTCTTCCATCACTCGTGAACAAGACTCCGAGGTACTTGAACTCCTCCACTTGGGGCACTCCACCCTTTTCCAGGCTTTGCGGTCTTCTTGTGGTGAAGTCGAAGAACGTTGAGGTCATCCTGTTCAGTGTGTTGGCGCCATTGCCGCTACGGGGCCTCTGCCGGTCGACGCGGTTCGTTTAGGTCAGAACGCGTCGACATTACTCATCAACACTTCAGTTCATTAGTCGGACGTCACGAGTATGGACATCATTTTCACAATTTGGCAGACGGGCGCATGAGTGGCTGCCAGCGTCCGCATTACTGAAGACGCCGCACCGATCCGCCTGTCGATCTCACGATCCACTCTTCCATCATTTGTGAACAAGACTCCGAGCTACACGAACTCCTCCACTTGGGACAGGGTCTTTTAGCCAACCCGGAGATGGCACTCCACCCTTTTCCAGGCTTTGCGGTCTTCTTTTGGTGAAGTCGAAGAACGTTGAGGTCGTCCTGTTCAGTGCGTTGGCGCCATTGCCGCTACGAAGCCTCTGCCGGTCAACGCGGTTCGTTTAGGTCGGAACGCGTTGACATTACTTGTCAACACTTCAGTTCATTAGTCGGACGTCACGAGTACGGACATCATTTTCGCGATTTGGCAAACGGGCACATGAGTGGCGGCCAGTGTACGCATTACTGAAGACGCCGCACTGACCCGCCTGTTGATCTCACGATCCACTCTTCCATCACTCGTGAACAAGACTCCGAGCTACTCGAACTCCTCCACTTGGGGCAGGGTCTCCTCCCCAACCCGGAGATGGCACTCCACCCTTTTCCAGGCTTTGCGGTCTTCTTGTGGTGAAGTCGAAGAACGTTGAGGTCGTCCTGTTCAGTGCGTTGGCGCCATTGCCGCCACGGAGCCTCTGCCGGTCGACGCGATTCGTTTAGGTCGGAAAGCGTCAACAATACTCATCAACACCTCAGTTCATTAGTCGGACGTCACGAGTACAGACATCATTTTCACGATTTGGCAAACGGGCGCATGAGCGGCGGCCAGCGTCCTCATTTTGCTGATTCATCCAGCGGATCCGCTCACTCTGTCAAGATGTTTCGCCGTGATTACAGACTACCCTTCTTCAACGCGCTTGACTAAACCCCGGCGTCCTTGTCTCCTCAACGCCACTTTTTTAAAAAAAGAACGTGCGCACGGACGGCACGTCCGCGGGGCTTCTGCCCGTGAATGAATATAGAAGAATATTAAAAGGTTACTGTCATCAATTATGGTTAAGGGAGGGCTCGGTGCGCGGGTGGGTGGAGTGTAAAATTCTGTTTTAGAGAAAAAAGATGGTACGGCGGATTTAGGTCACCTCAGATTAAGATAAATGGTTGCCTCGGAAAGCCAAATAAGTTCCTCGCTCCCATCCATAACGCTATTGCAACACCCGAGAATACAGATACCATCTTGTACACAGCCTAGCATAAACATGACATAAACATGTTCATGGTGCCGAGATTTGTCGAAATTGTTCACCGTTTCTGTTAGTCTGTTACTGAAACGTCTTAACGGTTTTGGTGCTCCACGTGAAGGAATTAGAGTCAGATGATTTCCATATTTAACCCTCGCTCCGTTCCCAGCATAATCAGTATTTTACCGTACCGATTAACAAGTAATCACTTAATCATGTATTACTAATAAGCCTCTTAGTTTACTGTCATATGCATGACGACGTGCGGGTCTTGGGGGAGACGTCAGGAAGTATTCCGAAAGGTTTTCGAGGCTCTGCAGCGCAGTTTACTCAACTGACCCTCTGGAAACAAAGGACTTTCAAGCAGGCCCTTTGAGGCCCATTAAATGCATGCAAACATGGATCACTCTCGATGGTAGTTTTTTTTTTTTGCTGGAGCGCGGTGGATGAAGGTCAGCGGATCAAAAGCTTTTGGCTGGCATTTCTTGGTGCCTGATGAGCCCTCTTGGGTTTCATTGATTAGCCAATGAGAGACTTGGTGGGGACGACATTGAACAGATAAAAACAAAGTGACTTGTCCTGTTCCAGATGAAGAAAACTTATTTTCCCTTCAGTCGCCCCCCGTGAGACGTTAGTTATCCCGGGATTCTCCGCGGCAACAAGACACTTAATCTGAGTTTGTGCACTGTCAAAGATCCTCACGTTGCCGAAAGTGCCAATAAGAGCCCCGACTCGTACTACGTAGTTACAGCCAAAATGGTCTATGGATGAAAACTTGAATCTCGTGAGCAGGGCTAACTCTGAAGATATTAGAAGCCTTTTCATTGGAGACTACGCACAAAAACCTAGCACACCCTTGTGTTTCTGTCACAATAGACCCTTTTCTGCCAAAAAGTTCAGGATTCAAAGGATCCAGGAACCTCTAGTTCCTGGAACTAGAGGTTCCTGTAGAAGTGTGTGGTTTGTGTTTCCACCGCATTTCACAGTTCAGGTAGATTCTACAAATCTGGCTGATGACGTATTATTTCTACACTGATACCATGTCAATAAACAGACACACTTATGTCATTGTTTTTTTACTTAAAAGTAAGTCAATGAAACACAAAGCAATAATATACAAAACGATATAATAAAAATAATAATAAAGTGTACCGAGTTGTTCGTATAAAGTCAGGCTTTTGTTCGCGATGTCAGAAAGTTGTCCTCTCGGTAAATGTTGAATTCATGAGGGCCAGGCGATTCGTTTTGGTCCATTTCAGCTGTAAGTAACAATATATAAATAATAACTGTCATTGTTTATCTGTAAATAACAATATATAAATAATTACTGTCAGTGTTATCTATAAATGACAATATAAAGATATTAACTGTCAGTGTTTATCTGTAAATAACAATATATAAATAATACATGTCAGTCTTTATCTGTAAATAACAATGTATAAATAATAAATGTCAGTGTTTATCTGTAAATAACAATATATAAATAATAAATGTCAGTGTTTATCTGTAAATGACAATATATAAATAATAAATGTCAGCGTTTATCTGTAAATAACAATATATAATTAATACACGTCAGTCTTCATCTGTAAATAACAATGTATAAATAATAAATGTCAGTGTTTATCTGTAAATAACAATATATATAAACAATAAAAGTCAGTGTTTAATTGTAAATATCCATATATGAATAATAAATGTCAGTGTTTATATGTACATAACAATATATAAAAAATAAATGTCAGCATGTGTGTCTGTAAATAGCAATATATAAATCATACATGTCATTGTTTATACGTAAATAACAATATATAAACAATAAATGTCAGTGTTTATACGTAAATAACAATATATAAAAAATACATGTCAATGTTTATCTGTAAATAACAATATATGAATAATACATGTCAGTGCTTATCGGTAAATAACAATATATAAACAATAAATGTCAGAGTTTATTTGTAAATATCAATATATGAACGATAAATGTCAGTGTTTATTTGTAAATATCAATATATGAACAAAAATGTCAGTGTTTATATGTACATAACAATATATCAAAAATGGATGTCAGTGTGTATCTCTAAATAACAATACATAAATCATACATTTCAGTGTTTATCTGTACATAACAGATATAAATAATGCATGTCAGTGTTTATCTTTAAATAACGATATATTAATAATAAATGTCAGTGGTTATCTGTCAATAACAATGTATAAATAATAAATGCCAGTGCTTATCTGTAAATAACAATATATAAATAATAAATGCCAGTGCTTATCTGTAAATAACAATATATAAATAATAAATGCCAGTGCTTATCTGTAAATAACAATATATAAATAATAAATGCCAGTGCTTATCTGTAAATAAAGTGTTTATCTGTAAATGACAATATATAAATCACACATGTCAGTGTTTATCTGTAAATAACAATATACAAATAATATATGTCAGTGTTTATCTGTAAATAACAATATATAAATGATAAATGCCAGTGCTTATCTGTAAATAAAAATATATAAATAATAAATGCCAGTGCTTATCTGTAAATAAAGTGTTTATCTGTAAATGACAATATATAAATCACACATGTCAGTGTTTATCTGTAAATAAAAATATACAAATAATATATGTCAGTGTTTATCTGTAAATAACAATATATAAATGATAAATGCCAGTGCTTATCTGTAAATAACAATATATAAATAATAAATGCCAGTGCTTATCTGTAAACAAAGTGTTTATCTGTAAATAACAATATATAAATCACACATGTCAGTGTTTATCTCTAAATAACAATATACAAATAATATATTTCAGTGTTCATCTGTAAATAACAATATATGAATCATAAATGTCAGTGTTTGTCTCACGCCTGCAACGCGAACACATCAGCTTTAGCGTTATCTTGTTAGCATTAGCATCCTATTCACTGGGGTTGAGGCTAATCACTACACACATCGAGTGTCACGGACTACTTTTACAACTTGTAATAAAATAAATAGTGAATATTTGATGTGATTCACCTTTGTTCAACACGTGTGCTGCCGCATTTATTTCCCATTTGTTTAGCTATTCCTCGTCCTGCAGTGATAATGGTACTTGCAAGAAACATAGTTTTTTCAAGATTAGGGATTTAGAAGTAGATAAAACACTGCGGGTGGACGTTAGCCGTCAGCTTGGTAAGAGCTAAGCTTCGGTGTTTATGGCTTCAACTTTATTTATTTTTATTTTTTATTTTTATTTTTTTTATTTTTTGTCCTGTCCAGCTTCTCAGGCAAATCGTATTGTTGTTGTTATTGGTAGTTTTTAAGCAAAAATGCGTCCATTCTTCCTTTTCTACCTCCACTCTGTTTCTGCTTGTAAGTGCGTTGCCTAATATGAGCGTCTGCTGGCTTTCAGGAGCACCAAAGTACCATTTTTTAATTCATTAGAATGATTTATTATTTTAAAACCCTACCGCTAACAGGTGTGACTGTAATAACTAAAGTAGTTCTTTTTCAGCGAGCGGTCTGACAATATTGGAGGTGAGCTCCGGAGAAGCGGAGCTGATTAAAAACAATCCTGTGTGACATTCTGCTCAAGTGGCTTCATTTTAGAAGTGCTCTATTACTATATTTCCCTTACAGCATTCTCTTTGAATTTGAAAAGGAATATTTGATTACATTGGGACAAAAAAAAATGACCCCTTTCATAATCCCACAAGTGTTTTTAATTAAGCCGTTAATAATGAAGATGTACATAGTGGAATGGAGCGGCGGGCGGGCAGATAATTGAGCGGAGGCAGGACATTGGCTACCTTGGCACGTATTTGGCTTGTTTTTGCAGAATATTGACCAGCAAAACTGTTTAATGTACGTTGAAATGAAGTTATTGATGTCACGTGTCAGCGGTGTGTATTGTCCGTGCTGGGGTGTGTTAAGATAAATGTCAAAACGGAGGATGTTCAGTAAATACATAGCTCACTGTCATGCCTTAGTGCAGGGGTCTCAAACTCAATTTAAGTGGGGGGCCGCTGGAGGGAGAGTCTGGGTGAGGCTGGGCTGCACATAGTATTCATTTCAAAATTGGATTTATTTTTTTGAAATTATATATATATATATATATATATATATATATATATATATATATATATATATATATATATATATATATATATATATATATATATATATATATATATATATATATATATAAAATATAACATTATTATTGATTTATTTTATTTGTTGTACTTTATTTTATTTTACGTTTGAAAAAAATTGTTGACTAATTCTGCTAGCAGCTATAGTGACCTTGAACTGTGGTATATACATATATGTGTGTGTGTGTGTGCGAGTGTGTGTGTGTGTGTGTGTGTGTGTGCGTGTGTGTGTGTGTGTGTGTGTTTGTGTGTGTGGGTGGGTGTGTGTTTGTGTTTGTTTGTGTGTGTGGGTGGGTGTGTGTGTGTTTGTTTGTGTGTGTGGGTGGGTGTTCGTGTGTGTGTGTGGGTGGGTGTTCGTGTGTGTGTGTGTGTGTGAGTGTGAGTGTGAATGTGTGTGTCTATATATAAATATATATATATATATAAATATATATATATATATATATATATATATATATATATATATATATATATATATATATATATATATATATATATATATATATCTATATATATATATATATATATAAATATATATATATATATATATATATATATATATATATATATATATATATATATATATATATATATATATATATATATATATATATATATATATATATATATATATATATATATATATATATATATATATATATATATATATATATATTTATATATATATATATATATATATAGATAGATATATAAATATATATATATATATATATATATATATATATATATATATATATATATATATATATATATATATATATATATATATATATATATATATATATACGCACATACATATATATATATATATATATATATATATATATATATATATATATATATATATATATATATATATTTATATATATATATATATATATATATAGATAGATATATAAATATATCTATATATATATATATATATATATATATATATATATATATATATATATATATATATATATATATATATATATATATATATATATACGCACATACATATATATATATATATATATATATATATATATATATATATATATATATATATATATACGCACATACATATATATATATATATATATATATATATATATATATATTTAAAATGGTCAGAGACACTTCCGCTTACTTACAGGAATTTGTTCTCTATATGATCAATGTGTGTTTGTTGTAATGTATTGTTGCGTGGTATTGACAATGTATGATACACATTTGGCCGAGGATAAGAATATTAATGTGATGGTGATATTGTAACACATTTAAATGTGTCTAAAACATAACAAAGAACTATTATCCATAGTCCCCCCCCCCAAAAAAAACCTTATACAAGAAAACAAACAACAACAAAGCATGTTTTCCTTTCTGCTGGTGGAGGAAAGAAATAGAAGAGAGAGAGAGAGAGAGTAAACATTGCAAAAGAGCGGCATGTTAATGAATGCGTTCCCAAGCTTGTTGGCTTCTGCA
Source organism: Entelurus aequoreus (assembly GCF_033978785.1). Lineage (NCBI taxonomy): Eukaryota > Metazoa > Chordata > Actinopteri > Syngnathiformes > Syngnathidae > Entelurus > Entelurus aequoreus. The sequence goes on along the minus strand of NC_084732.1, from coordinate 99,775,152 downwards.
CTAAAATATGAAAATAAGCCCCGACTTTGACATCTGGGATTCACTGTTCTCAGAATGTATAATCCTCAAGTGAGATTAGCATCGTAAAATAGATGCAAAACATCCTCCGCCGTGCGCGAGAGGTTACTGTGTACACAAACACATTTTGGGGCCGCGTGCTCATCAGCATTGGTCAAAATGAGGCCCCTGGGCATTGTTGGAGATACATAATGAGGACGAGGCGTCGCACATCACAAGAGGCTCAACGCCGTCCTCGGAGTTATTTTTTTTCAGCGAGCTCGTGCAAACAATAAAACACAGGTAGGTGTTTCTGCGAGTGGGAAGACATTTCTTTCTTTTTCAATCAACACATTCTAAATGATATACTCTCTTTTTCTTTGGATGCTCAGAATGTCTCATTTTTGCTTCTAATTAGCAATTATAACCTTTTTCAATGTGTTTTTATAACTAATTTAAACTCTGTCTTTGTTCTGTCGCCTAAAGTCGGCAACTCAAACATCATATAGCACACCAGAAGTGTTCCAGTCCGATACTGATAACGGATGTTGGTCTGTTATCGGCCAAACAAAGAGTATCGGATGATACAAGCTAACCAGTTAACACCCAAATGTCCTCCGATAAGCACATAAGTTATTTTATTTTACTAAAGTCATTTACAAAACATGCTAGGCTATAAAATACTAGGAGCAAGCAGCTACACGGCAGCCAAGCACACAATAGCGCACAAGCTACACATACGTAGTAATAATCAAACAATAAAACGGCGCATTAGTCAATATAAACAAGTAACAAATAATTATAGTTGCATATTACTTACACATACAAAGTCTCCAGGGCAGAAGCGTGTTAGAAATTACCCAGTAACAAATGTGTCCGCACCATTCAACTGACTATAATTAACACGGCCAGCATAGTAACGGTACCTGCAGGTTTAATATAAAATAAACAATCACATTGTATTCATTTTAGTATTTAAGAAAGCTAGCGATTAGCTCTGAAATTTCCAGTGAGCCATCAAAACCACTAGCTGCAAGCTAGCTACTCGCGCACCACACTATTATTTGAATATTTAGTATTGCACAATAACAAGGTACCTATAGGACTAGTTTCATTTAAAACACAATTATGTACAGGTAGGGGGTCCCCACTGGAACTCTCCATCAGTTTGGGGGTTCCCTCTCCTCTCTAAGTCCACAGCAAATCCCTCCTTCCTTTCAGGCTTGTTTGTTGGTCTTTTTGGACCTGTATTGAGTAAACAAAATAAAAAAAAACGTTAACAATCACTATATTACAATAACTAAAAAAAAAAGGTTAAAAAGTAAAATATTTGTGTGTGGGTTCCCTCTCCTCTCTAAGTCCACAGCAAAACCCTTTTGTGGACCAGTATTGAATAAACAAAATTTAAAAAAATGCTAACAATCATTATACTACAATAAACTTTTTTTTTTTTTTTTTAAGTAAAATATATGTGTATGTGTTCCCTCTCCTCTCTAAGTCCACAGCAAATCCCTCCTTCCTTCCAAGCTAGTTTGTTGGCTTTTTTGGACCCGTATTGAGTAAACAAAATTAAAAAAAATGCTAACAATCATTACATTACAATACAAAATTAATAAATAAAAACAAGTAAAATATTTTTGTGTGGGTTCCCTTTCCTCTATAAGTCCACAGCAAATCCCTCCTTCCTTCTAGGCTGGTTTGTTGGCTTTGTTGGACCCGTATTGAGTAAACAAAATAAAAAACGCTAACAATCATTATACTACAATAAAAACAAATAAAATAACAAAAATTAAATAAAATAAAAACATTTGTGTGTGGGTTCCCTCTCCTCTATAAGTCCACAGCAAATCCCTCCTTCCTTCTAGGCTGGTTTGTTGGCTTTTTGAACCCGTATTGAGTAAACAAAATAAAAAACGCTAACAATCATTATACTACAATAAAAAAAAAAATAATAAAAAAAATAAAATAAAATAAAAACATTTGTGTGTGGGTTCCCTCTCCTCTCTAAGTCCACATCAGATCCCGCCTTCCTGCTAGACTGGTTTGTTGACTTTTTTGGACCCGTATTGAGTAAAAAAAATAAAAAACGCTAAGAATAATTATAGTACAATAAAAAACATTTATAAAAAAAAAAGTAAAATATTTGTGTGTGGGTTCCCTCTCCTCTCTAAGTCCACAGCAAATCCCTCCATCCTTCCAGGCTGGTTTGTTGGCTTTTTTTGAACCCTTATTGAGTAAAAAAAATAAAAAATGTTAACAATCATTATACTACAATCATGTAAAAAAACAAGTTAAAAAGTAAAATATTTGTTTTTGGGTTCCCTCTCCTCTCTAAGTCCACAGCAAATCCCTCCATTCTTCCAGGCTGGTTTGTTGGCTTTTTTTGGACCCATATTGAGTAAAAAAAATAAAAAATGTTAACAATCATTATACTACAATCATGTAAAAAAACAAGTTAAAAAGTAAAATATTTGTTTTTGGGTTCCCTCTCCTCTCTAAGTCCACAGCAAATCCCTCCATTCTTCCAGGCTGGTTTGTTGGCTTTTTTTGGACCCATATTGAGTAAACAAAATAAAAAATGTTAACAATCATTATACTACAATCATGTAAAAAAACAAGTTAAAAAGTAAAATATTTGTTTTTGGGTTCCCTCTCCTCTCTAAGTCCACAGCAAATCCCTCCATCCTTCCAGGCTGGTTTGTTGGCTTTTTTTGGACCCGTATTGAGTAAACAAAATAAAAAATGTTAACAATCATTATACTACAATAATTTTTTTTTTAAAGTTTAAAAAGTAAAATATTTGTTTTTGGGTTCCCTCTCCTCTCTAAGTCCACAGCAAATCTCTCCTTCCTTCCAGGCTGGTTTGTTGGCTTTTTTAAACCCATTTTGAGTAAACAGAACAGACAAAACTTGGTAATGGCGAGAAAATAAACACACTGAAGCACCGAGAAGTGGACTGCGTAAACAGGATGTGACTTTGGGGGCCTCGCCTTTCCAAAATGTGTACTCGACAGCACAGGAGGTTATGTCATCAAAATGCTTCGAGCCGCGAATGAATGAAAACGTTGGCACGCAGAAGCATATTTAGCGCGATATGAAAGTTTGTGAACCAAATAAAGGGGTTTGTAAACCGAAGTTCCACTCTAAGTCCTATTTGTATTCACAAGCTCCTGTATTTCCTTGTTTTTACCTTATTCAACCTGCGTTATTTAACCAAACAAAGTCCACAAACGCTCTGTCGCTCCTGCAGTGGCAAAGTTAACAACAGTTCTGCAACAAGAATTTTTTATCCAGCCCTTTCTAGGTCCTGGAAAAGGTTCTAGCGACGGTGCTGACACCTTCACATGATCCTCGGGTGGGTATTGTGGAGGCGTCTGCTGCAGCGTCTGAGCGAGTGCGGAGTTAATACAGAGAGAGTCGCTTTTATGGCGCCTTGGGAAACATCGGATTTAATGTGGAAACGGTTCATGCTGTCACTCTGCAGCTCCACAAGAAGAAGCTGCTCCACAAAAAAAACAAAAAAAAAACGGTGGCTCTGCTAAGAGGACGCAAATTATCGACACAAGGTTGAGTTGTTTGCAAACACAAAGTTGAATGTGTCACTGACATTTCCAGGAATTTCACGTCTTTGGCGATCTCACAATTGAACCCCAAATAGGAGAACATCTTGAAGAAGCTTTCCGCTCTGCAAAGCAAACCCATGATCAATTTGAGAGCTGACAAATCATCGCGTTAACACACCCCAGTGAGACCAGTGCAGCGAAAGATGCCCTGAGAAGTCCATTCCCCCTTCTTCAAGAACACCTTTGATGTTGACACACCACACAGATACCAACACATACCCCCTTGTGTTATGGTAGTTGCCGGAGCAGCTTTGAACCAGATGCAAGTCTCGAGGTGTTTTGGTGTGTCGTAACATGTGTTCATAAGTGCTTACTGTCGCTCGAGATTGTTTTGTCCCAGTATCAAACCGAGCCCCCGTCCCGGTCCCCCCCAAGATAACTTAGTTTAGGATTCTGAACTATTCCATCCAAAAAAACATTCCACTTATTTAGGATATTCAAACTAAGATTTTGTGAACTTTTTTTGCGAAGTATTTCAGATATACACCTTAAAATCATGTATTTTAGTGCTTCATGCAAGTTAACTATTAGCATGATTGCATTTTAAACTATTTTTTTTTTAGGTATATACCTACGAGTCAAATATTTTGTTATTTGACGCATGCTAACATAAGCATGTTAACATGCTAGCTTGTTTTTCTCATCTACCAAATGTTCTGAAGTGTCGTATATTTTGTTACTTGTTGCTATCTGGCTAGCATGCTAACTGTTAGCATTTTAGTTCAGCTTTTCAGCATTCGTACGCAATCTATAATGAAATGACGTTTTTTCCCATGGACTACCAAACGGATACACACACATTTTGGACCATTTTTCAAACGATTTCAAACTATTTCATAAAGAAAAATAATTCCACTTATTTAGAATGCTCAAACTATTTATGATTTATATATATATGTTATAATATTTTGTTATTTGACAAATGCTAACATAAGCACGTTAACATGCTAGCTTGTTTTGCTCATTCACCAAATTTTCTGAAGTTTCGTATATTTTGTTACTTTTTGCTATTTGGCTAGCATGCTAACCATTTTTTTTAATTTAATTGAATTTAGGGAAAACCTGGAATTTTTCAAGTTTTCAAACCAACTTGTTTTTTTGTCCCGACTAAGAGGAATGTTTTGACAGTGGAACGGTTGAAATTGGTTGAAAAATGTGAAAGGAGTCATCGCACTAAAAAAGATTGGAAATAAGGTTAGAAAAAACTGGAATTCCTGGAAATTTGTTGAAGGTGGAAAAATTTCTGTTTGAATTTCCAGGATGAATTGAATGTGTTGAAGGTGGAAGGGTTTGAATCTGTTGACAAATTTGAAAATTGTTGAAGTTTGAAAAATGAATAACTCATTTTGATTGGGGAAAATGTCCCTAAAAACTGGGAATTCTAGGAAATCCGGGAATTTTTTTTTTAAATTATTGAAGGAGAGCACATAATTCGTGTACAGGCTGAATATTTCGAAGTTGGAACAATTTCAATCGGAAAAAAAAAATGTGGGAGTTGTGGAAAAATGTAGTATTCTTTTAAATGCGAATTTCATGGACATTTGGGAAAAAAGGGAATTTTTTTGAAAATTCTTAAATATTTGAATGTTCTGAATGAGTTGGTTTTGGAATTGTTTTCAATCGGTAGAGAAATGATGAAGTAGTAACATTTTTAATTGAAAAATTATATTACGGAATTCCTGGAATTTTCGAAAAAAACGGTAAATTTTCAAAACAAAATAAAAAATTTTGTTTTTTGTCCTGTTTAAGAGGAATGATTTGACGGAGAAACGGTTTAAATGCGTTGTAAAATTTGAAAGGAGTCATCGCACTAAAAAAGGTTGGAAATAAGGTTAGAAAGAACTGGAATTCCCGGAAATTTGTTAAACGTGGAAAAATGGTTGTTTGAATTTCCAGGATGAATACAATGTGTTGAAGGGGGAATGGTTGAAATCTTTTGAAAAATAGGGGAATTGTTGAAGTTCGAAAAATGTATATCTAAAAACTGGGAATTCTAGGAAATCCGGGAATTTTTTTAGAATTATTGAAGGAGAGCACATAATTCGTGAACAAGCTGAATATTTTGAATATGGAACAATTTGAATCTGATGTGGGAGTTGTGGAAACATGTACTATTCTTTTAAATGCGAATTTCATGGAAATTTTGGAAAAGCGGAAATTTTTTGGAAAATGCTAAAACATTTGAATGTTCTGAATGAGTTGGTTTTGGAATTTTTTTAAATCAGTTGAGAAATGATGAAGTAGTAACATTTTTAATTTAGAAATTATATTACAGAATTCCTGGAATTTTCTAGAAAACCGGGAAATTTAAAAAAAAAAAAAAATGTTTTTTTTGTCCTGTTGAAGAGGAATGATTTGACAGAGTAACGGTTGAAGAGGGGTTGAAAAATGTGGAAGGAGTAGTCGACAGAAAAAAGGGTGAAAAAGGGTTAATAATAGTTAAAAAACAACGGTTGGTTAGTAAGCAAGTAAGTTTCGAAACATAAGAGGAGGTGTCGATACCAAGAGGAGTATCAGTATATGAGTGATACCTAAGTAGTTATGTTGATATTTTTATTATCTAAAAAAATTTTTTTTGTCATTTTGGTCGTACATTTTGTTACTTGTTGCTATGCGGCTAGCATGCTAACTGTTAGCATTTTAGTTTGGCTGTTTCAGCATTCGTACGCAATTTATGACGAAATTGCTTTTTTCTAGTTTTTTTTCAATAATGTTAACGTTCATGTTCAGAACGTTGAGTTGGAGCTCTTGTTTAAAGTTTTTTTTGTGACCGTAGCAGAAAATGGGTATTTCCACTCACTTTTCCCGGTCGTGACTCACGGATTGTTGAATCATACCCGTTAATTTGCCATATACGAGAGGACACACATTAACCACACGCCGACACAAAGACGTGACAGGTGAGAAGAAGTAAGGTGAAATTGGAACGTCTGGCATGATCGGGGTTCACAGCAGACACTTGGGTATGACACGGTGTCTGTTTAATGAGCGGCTTCACACCTCGCCACCTGGTCTTTACATAGCTCTTCCTGTCACTTTAGGATGGCAGATTGTTGCTGGACGTGGAATGGAAGTGCCAAGGTGCCGGAGTCCCCTGGGGGACTTGAAGGTTCTGTCACTGGACAACCTCCGGAGGGATGGAGCTGCCATTTTACATTGTTTTAGTGCCCAACGGCGTTAAGACTGACGTTGCAATGACCAAGGTTAGTGCCTTGAAATAGATCGTTCAGGAGTGAATGTCAATACAAAAGCTTTACTCTGTACCAGACCTGGGCAAAGTAGGGCCCGCGGGCCACATGCGGCCCGTTAAGATTTGCAATCCGGCCCGCCCTACCTTTAACACCATTATGATGTGCAGTGCTGTGTTTAAGTCTTCAACTCTAGAAAGTATTTCAATGGGTGTTATATGACTTATTAGGGTTTAAGTCTTGAACTCTATAAAGTATTTCAGTGGAAGTTATAGGAGTTATTAGGGTTTAAGTCTTGAACTATAGAAAGTATTCCAATTGGTGTTATAGGAGTTATTAGGGTTTAAGTCTTGAACTATAGAAAAAAATCAATGGGTGTTATAGGAGTTATTAGGGTTTAAGTTTTGAACTATAGAAAGTATTTCAATGGGTGTTATAGGACTTATTAGGGTTTAAGTCTTGAACTCTAGAAAGTATTTCAATGGGTGTTATAGGAGTTATTAGGGTTTAAGCCTTGAACTCTAGAAAGTATTTCAATGGGTGTTATAGGAGTTATTAGGGTTTAAGCCTTGAACTCTAGAAAGTATTTCAATGGGTGTTATAGGAGTTATTAGGGTTTAAGTCTTGAACCATAGAAAGTATTTCAGTGGGTGTTATAGGAGTTATTAGGGTTTAAGTCTTGAACTGTAGAAAGTATTCCAACGATTATAGGAGTTATTAGGGTTTAAGTCTTGAACTATAGAAAAAAATCAATGGGTGTTATAGGAGTTATTAGGGTTTAAGTCTTGAACTATAGAAAGTATTTCAATGGGTGTTATAGGATTTATTAGGGTTTAAGTCTTGAACTATAGAAAGTATTTCAATGGGTGTTATAGAAGTTATTAAGGTTTAAGTTTTGAACTCTAGAAAGTATTTCAAAGGGTGTTATAGGAGTTATTAGGGTTTAAGTCTTGAACCTTAGAAAGTATTTCAGTGGGTGTTATAGGAGTTATTAGGGTTTAAGTCTTGAACTCTAGAAAGTATTTCAATGGGTGTTATAGGAGTTATTAGGGTTTAAGTCTTGAACTATAGAAAGTATTTCAATGGGTGCAAAAGGAGTTATTAGGGTTTACGTCTTGAACTATAGAAAGTATTTCAATGGGTGTTATATAAGTTATTGGGGTTTAAGTCTTGAACTCTAGAAAGTATTTCAATGGGTGTTATAGGAGTTATTAGGGTTTAAGTCTTGAACTCTAGAAAGTATTTCAGTGGGTGTTATAGGAGTTATTAGGGTTTAAGTCTTGAACTTTAGAAGTATTTCAATGGGTGTTATAGGAGTTATTAGGGTTTAAGTCTTGAACAATAGAAAGTATTTCAATGGGTGTTATATAAGTTATTGGGGTTTAAGTCTTGTTATTGGGGTTTAAGTCTTGAACTCTAGAAAGTATTTCAATGGGTGTTATAGGAGTTATTAGGGTTTAAGTCTTGAACTCTAGAAAGTATTTCAGTGGGTGTTTTAGGAGTTATTAGGGTTTAAGTCTTGAACTCTAGAAAGTATTTCAATGGGTGTTATATGAGTTAATAGGGTATAAGTCTTGAACTCTAGAAAGTATTTCAATGGGTGTTATAGAAGTTATTAGGGTTTAAGTCTTGAACTCTAGAAAGTATTTCAATGGGTGTTACAGGAGTTATTAGGGTTTAAGTATTGAACTCTAGAAAGTATTTCAGTGGGTGTTATAGGAGTTATTAGGGTTTAAGTCTTGAACTTTAGAAGTATTTCAATGGGTGTTATAGGAGTTATTAGGGTTTAAGTCTTGAACAATAGAAAGTATTTCAATGGGTGTTATATAAGTTATTGGGGTTTAAGTCTTGTTATTGGGGTTTAAGTCTTGAACTCTAGAAAGTATTTCAATGGGTGTTATAGGAGTTATTAGGGTTTAAGTCTTGAACTCTAGAAAGTATTTCAGTGGGTGTTTTAGGAGTTATTAGGGTTTAAGTCTTGAACTCTAGAAAGTATTTCAATGGGTGTTATATGAGTTAATAGGGTATAAGTCTTGAACTCTAGAAAGTATTTCAATGGGTGTTATAGAAGTTATTAGGGTTTAAGTCTTGAACTCTAGAAAGTATTTCAATGGGTGTTATAGGAGTTATTAGGGTTTAAGTCTTGAACTATAGAAAGTATTTCAATGGGTGTTATAGGAGTTATTAGGGTTTAAGTCTTGAACTTTAGAAGTATTTCAATGGTTGTTATAGGAGTTATTAGGGTTTAAGTCTTGAATTCTAGAAAGTATTTCAATGGGTGTTATAGGAGTTATTAGGGTTTAAGTCTTGAACTATAGAACGTATTTCAATGGGTGTTATAGGAGTTATTAGGGTTTAAGTCTTGAACTATAGAAATTATTTCAAAGGGTGTTATAGGAGTTATTAGGGTTTAAGTCTTGAACTATAGAAAAAAATCAATGGGTGTTATAGGAGTTATTATGGTTTAAGTCTTGAACTATATAAAGTATTTCAATGGGTGTTATGGGAGTTATTAGGGTTTAAGTCTTGAACTATAGAAAGTATTTCAATGGGTGTTATAGGAGTTATTAGGGTTTAAGTCTTGAACTCTAGAAAGTATTTCAATGGGTGTTATATAAGTTATTGGGGTTTAAGTCTTGAACTCTAGAAAGTATTTCAATGGGTGTTATAGGAGTTATTAGGGTTTAAGTCTTGAACTCTAGAAAGTATTTCAGTGGGTGTTATAGGAGTTATTAGGGTTTAAGTCTTGAACTCTAGAAAGTATTTCAATGGGTGTTATAGGAGTTATTAGGGTTTAAGTCTTGAACTATAGAAAGTATTTCAATGGGTGTTATAGGAGTTATTAGGGTTTAAGCCTTGAACCCTAGAAAGTATTTCAATGGGTGTTATAGGAGTTATTAGGGTTTAAGTCTTGAACTCTAGAAAGTATTTCAATGGGTGTTATATGAGTTATTAGGGTTTAAGTCTTGAACTCTAGAAAGTATTTCAATGGGTGTTATATGAGTTATTAGGGTTTAAGTCTTGAACTATAGAAAGTATTTCAGTGGGTGTTATAGGAGTTATTAGGGTTTAAGTCTTGAACTCTAGAAAGTATTTCAATGGGTGTTATAGGAGAATCGATTCTGAATCGAATCGTCGCCCCAAAAACCGGTATAAAATTGAATCATTAGGTGCCGAAAGATACACCCCTACCCTAAAGTACTCATAAAACACATAAACTGTACTCTCAGTGGTGTAAATGTATTACGACTGTATTATTAGTTGTACTATTACTTACTTCTGCTACTTCTTTCCTATTAAATTAAAAAACTAGGGATGTACCGATTGATCGACCACTAATCATTATCGGCTGATTTTTGTGAAAAAGTATGTGATGTTCTTTGGCTGACATAGCATGTATTTTTAGTCCCCCGGCTAACAAGCGGCTAGCAGCTAATGGTGTGTCTCCATACACAGTCTGGAGGAGCTCCCCTAAGTTAAAAATAATTCCGTCCATTGCAGCAAATAAATTACATTTCTCAGTATTTTAAGTTTGAGGACAAGTCTTAACATGTTACACATTGAGAGCAAGCAAGGAACAGGCATGCTAATAGCTAAGATAACCGCTAAACTAACTTGAAAAAATCAGAATATATAAGTGCTTAGTAAAGTTTAAGAAGCAATAATAATAATAATAAGCAGTTATTAACAGTAAAATAACGAGTAGACTAGCTGAATGCGTGTAAATGCTCCAATGCTGAAGTTGAACTATCAACTACCACTGGTAAAGTTACTAAACATGTCGGACCTTAGTAAATCTAAAAGGCTTCGTTACGATCCTCAACTTATTCATGACAAAGCCAGGAACAAAACGAGGATTTGTATCGGGGATGCCTTTGAAAGATGGAGACGATTGAAGGCGGAGAAGATTTTTACATCTGACGCCAAACTTGCTAATTTCGTCCTTGATAGGCAACTGACGGCAAAATATATTTTCAACAAATACAACCTACGTGGATCTGGGTAGTGTCAGTGCTGATACGCTGAGGAAATGGGTTCCAACATTAGCACGGCTGTCATCATGCCAATGTAAAACGTATGGAGAATTCCTCATCCGTGTTTGCATATTGTGGACTACATGTACCAAGTTATATGGCAATCTGAAACGTCTGAAACAGTAGCCTATAGGCATACCTCGGTAAAATGTCTCCTCTTAAGTTTTGGGCGTACACTAGGCTGCTAAGCATGCTCTACTTATTTTCACAAGTATAACCATTGCTAGCGTTGGTTGCCGTTTCTTTTCTTCTCTCCTCTTCTCCCCTGTCCCTTGCGAGGGGGAGTTGCATAGGTCCGGTGGCCATGGATGAAGTGCTGGCTGTCCAGAGTCGGGACCCCGGGTGGACCACTAGCCTGTGCATCGGTTGGGGACATCTCTGCGCTGCTGACCCGTCTCCGCTCGGGATGGTTTCCTGTTGGCCCCGCTGTGGACTGGACTCCCGCTGATGTGTTGGATCCACTGTGGACTGGACTTTCGCAATGTTATGTCAGACCCACTCAACATCCATTGCTTTCGGTCTCCCATAGAGGGGGTGGGGGGGTTACCCACATATGCGGTCCTCTCCAAGGTTTCTCATAGTCATTCACCGATGTCCCACTGGGGTGAGTTTTTCCTTGCCCGTATGTGGGCTCTGTACCGAGGATGTCGTTGTGGCTTGTACAGCCCTTTGAGACACTTGTGATTTAGGGCTATATAAATAAACATTGATTGATTGATTGATATTTGGTTTTAGTCTTAGTTTTCTGATAGTACTGACAATAACCATATGATTGCCATTTTTTGTGATATTATACGCAGGCGTGGCGTACTTCTTCCTGAAAATAGCCCAATGTATGTTGTGTACATACATCTACTGATGCTTAGTCTGGACCTCTTGGATTCACCGGGCGTTTCGGGTCTCTCAACTGGTCATACGCCCTCCTCCAAGCGACCCAACCGGGGGTGATCAAATCCCCCGGCTTGTGTCTGCTAGCTACCATGACTCCAAGGATCTCCTCTTTTGAGCCACAACCATCTCGAGGCCCTTTCCGCCGCTTCGGTGGTACTGCGGATGGCTCTGCTCTTTCTCTCTCCATCGATGCCCAAATTGCTGAAGGCTCTGACCAAGGAACGGGCTGCAAATCCTCTGCATCCAACCTCCACAGGGAAACACCTTACTCTCCAACCAGCCTGTTGACAGTCGCTGACCAGTCCTGCATACTTGGAGAGCTTCCTCTCGAAGGCTTCTTCCAGGCGATCTTCCCACGGGACTGTCAGCTCCAGCAGCGCAGCTTGTTTGGTGGACTCAGACACAAGGACAATGTCTGGTCGCAGGGTGGTGACTGCGATGTAAAATGTGTTGGCTAGAGATTTGTTATTGACAAAATGCCTGTCTATTCAGCTATTATGGTCCCAGCACCTCAACCCCAAGTAAGAGGCAGTGGATGTTTGAAGTTTCTTGGAGTAGCCCAGTCCATCCAGTTGGATTCGGCTGTGTATCTGGCAACCTCAGTCATAGGGGAGAAAGTTATCCTCCCTTCAAGCCATAACTGATGAATGGTAACGTTGTATTATTGGGATATGCGGTAATCTGGGCTGTTAAAACGAACAAACCAACCGAAAATCGTGTCACAAAACCGTACCAAGCGACCCAACCGGGGGTGATCAAATCCCCCGGCTTGTGTCCGCTAGCTACCATGACTCCAAGGATCTCCTCTTTTGAGCCACAACCATCTCGAGGCCCTTTCCGCCGCTTCGGTGGTACTGCGGATGGCTCTGCTCTTTCTCTCTCCATCGATGCCCAAATTGCTGAAGGCTCTGACCAAGGAACGGGCTGAAAATCCTCTGCATCCAACCTCCACAGGGAAACACCTTGCTCTCCAACCAGCCTGTTGACAGTCCTGCATACTTGGAGAGCTTCCTCTCGAAGGCTTCTTCCAGGCGATCTTCCCACGGGACAGTCAGCTCCAGCAGCACAGCTTGTTTGGTGGACTCAGACACAAGGACAATGTCTGGTCGCAGGGTGGTGACTGCGATGTAAAATGTGTTGGTTTGAGATTTGTTATTGACAAAATGCCTGTCTATTCAGCTATTACGGTCCCAGCACCTCAACCCCAAGTAAGAGGCAGTGGATGTTTGAAGTTTCTTGAAGTAGCCCAGTCCATCCAGTTGGATTCGGCTGTGTATCTGGCAACCTCAGTCATAGGGGAGAAAGTTCTCCTCCCTTCAAGCCATAACTGATGAATGGTAACGTTGTATTATTGGGATATGCGGTAATCTGGGCTGTTAAAACGAACAAACCAACCGAAAATCGTGTCACAAAACCGTACCAAGATCCGAACCGTGGATTGTGTGAACCGTTCCACTCCTAATCATCTGTAAAGTCGTATACATGCTTTTCTAAACAGTACTTCCAATGTTTCCCCGTTGGGGGAATATTTTATAGAACACCCTAGAATTGGCCTTTGTTCTGCTACCAAAAAAGGTACACACAATACTTGTTCACCCTGCTTTCTCACACCCATACTGTACTTTATCATTCATGGTATCATGAAGTACCATACTTGCCAACCTTGAGACCTCCAATATCGGGAGGTGGGGGGGTAGGGGGTGGGGGTGGGGGTGGGGGGCGGGGGGCGTGGTTGGGGGCGTGGTTATTTACAGCTAGAATTCACCAACAATCAATTTCATAAATATTTCATATATATATATATATATATGTATGAAACACTTGACTTTCAGTGAATTCCAGCTATATATATATATATATATATATATATATATATATATATATATATATATATATATATATATATATATATATATATATATATATATATTTTTTTTTTTATTTTTTAGTTTTTTATTTTAATTTTATTTACATATAAATAAAATAAATGCTTGAATTTCAGTGTTCCGGTGGCTATCCATTAGATGGCAGTATTGTCCTGTTTAACTTCTCCGTTCATGATGAGTATATCATTTCGGCCACCGTGTTCAATGGAGAAGTCTGTTCTACAAAATTTACAGGCAACATACACCTTCCGCTTCGAACTGTCCTGGATGAACTGAAATTCTTGTTTCCATTCGTTTTGGAACTTGCAAGCGAAGTGAAGTGAATTACATTTATATAGCGCTTTTTCTCAAGTGACTCAAAGCGCTTTACATAGTGAAACCCAATATCTAAGTTACATTCAAACCAGTGTGGGTGGCACTGGGAGCAGGTGGGTAAAGTGTCTTGCCCAAGGACACAACGGCAGTGACTAGGATGGCGGAAGCGGGGATCGAACCTGCAACCCTCAAGTTGCTGGCACGGCCGCTCTACCAACCGAGCTATACCGCCTTTCTTCATCTTGCTCGTCGACGGCGTCGCCATGTCTGTAATTTCCTCGTTCTTCTGCTTCGTCTCCTTGTTGTGTGCGCAGTTGTGCACTCTACTCTCTAAAAGCCCTAGATGTTATGACGTCATTGGGCAGGCAAGCTGTTTATATTGTGAGAACAGGCTGTCCCTACTCAGTCTCAGGTCCGCATTGAGCTGGAGGGGGCGTGGCCTCCAGCTCCGGCTGAATACCGGGAGTTTGTCGGGAGAAAATCTCTGCCGGGAGGTTGTCGGGAGAGGCGCTGAATACCGGGATTCTCCCGCTAAAAACGGGAGGGTTGGCAAGTATGTGAAGTACCAGCCTGGAAGGGAGAGTGGAGGAGAATGTGTTAGCACTCGGCACAGCTAACTTTCATTTTCGATTCCAACCTAGGTGGACAAAAGCAAGAAAGAGGGGCAACCATTTTAGGGATGGCTTCGACCTCCGGTTTTAGAACAAAATCATCTGGGACAGGGTCGGGTCCTAATAACCCGCTAGTAAAATAAAGACTGAGTATGTTTAAATGGCGGAACTTTTGCCTGGGATTCATTCATTATCTACTTTTCAAAGAATTGATCAAAGCTAGAACAAGGTTCCCGTACCTTTGGGTATACGCTGAGCCCTCACATTGATTGATGCTGCGATACAGGACTGGAAAAACATGCATAATTAGTAACCCGGGACAACTCTTCTTGGTGTAAGGGGTAGGATGACACACCTGTGAGTGGAACGGTCACTTGAGCGCTTTTAATTAGCCGGGATTCCTGCAGGGTGGGAGTGGCTATGCTTGACACTTCCTGCTCAGTCAAGCGGACAGTTGTAGACGGTGAAACCTGCATTTTAGCACTGTGCTATTATTTATTTGTGCAACCATCTCCTCGTCGTTGGAAAGTTGATTTCAAATTGTAATCACTGTTGGGTAAAATACAGTTTTCTACCACCGCGTTGCCTCCGAGCAGGCCTGGCCCTAACCAATCTGGCGCCCTAGGCAAGATTTTTGGTGCCCCCCCCCCCCCCCCCCTTTGCTTACAGAAAGCAAATTAACATATTATATGAGAATGTTATGTTATGATTAACTTTAACCGAATCACAGCAGTGCTCAAATTAAAAAACAGCATTCAGCACTCATGTGATATTGCTTAATTAACATTAATGATGTGCACTTTAACAACTAGGCTTACAACTATACCTAATATATAAAGGGGTGGAAAAGTGACTATTACCTGCAGGGCAAACATTAGCTAACCAGAAGGCAGTAACAATGTAATGGGGTGGTATAGCTCGGTTGGTAGAGCGGCCGTGCCAGCAACTTGAGGGTTGCAGGTTCGATCCCCGCTTCCGCCATCCTAGTCACTGCCGTTGTGTCCTTGGGCAAGACACTTTACCCACCTGCTCCCAGTGCCACCCACACTGGTTTGAATGTAACTTAGATATTGGGTTTCACTATGTAAAGCGCTTTGAGTCACTTGAGAAAAAGCGCTATATAAATGTAATTCACTTCACTTCACTAAACAAAAAACACCTGCTTAAAAGATCTAATACAAATGTCCCTGAGGAATGTAAGGTGGGAGTACTGTAATTACCTAACGTTACATTATTATTTTCCATAACAATTTAGCCCCCTCCACAATACTAACCCGACGTTAAAACAGAACTAGCTATTTATTGATTAGCAATTGCCGAATCATGTAACATTAGCTTAATGTTAAAAAGCCAGGTTACTATCACATTCTGTAACAGACAAATAATTTCATGTAGGCTAACGTTACCTACCTGCTACCTCTGTCTTTTTCTCGTTTCTCCTCTTCTTTTCTCTTTTTTCTTCCCTGGTCACCTGACACTTTTGGCCGTTTTGACATCTTGTGTTGATTTTTTTAAGTGGTGACGTCCAAAAAGAGTCATGATACGGGAAGGGAGGGGGCGCACCGTGCGGGGGTGGAGGGGGTTGGGTTGTAACAAATAATATTTCTATTAAATAGGCTTTACTTTGCATTTTAATTAACGTGGGATTATTTTTTGTATTTAGAAATAATCCAACATTTGTGGCACTTGGCGTGGCGCCCCCTGATGGACGGCGCCCTTAGCATTTGCCTATACGGTCTATGCCACGGGCCGGCCCTGCCTCCGAGTGTTGAGTTTTGGTTCAATTCCAAACTATAAACTCCGACCCGGCTTGTGTTTGGGGTGTGAGGCTACGTTAGCCACATTGCACGAATCGATATCACACCAACACACAGTCCACGACCACGTGGTCGCAGTAGACCTCCGGAGCACATCCAGCATCAACTAAATCCATTCCAAATATTGGACATTTTACGCAACAGGTTTGAAAGACAAGGGCCTGCATTGAAACTGGGGCTAAATTGATAGCGCCCACAAAACGGATCTGCTAATCTTGTGTGCAGGGGATTAAGTCTCTCAAATGAGCAAAATAGCGAGTCCATTCCATTTAGCGCAGGTGTCTCAAAGGACTGACTGATTTTCTTTCCGATCCGATACCAACATAGTAAAATTTAAGCTGGTGTAAATACCTTTAAGACGAAATAGGTAAGTTTTTTTCCATGTCAATACTGTCCATAATTAAAGTAGCAGTAGAGTGGAAAAACAAGTTGCCTTCATATTATCATATATATCTGATTTATGACACCTAAAGACTTACGGAGTTTGCGGATAAATAGATATGATCGGAATAGTATCAATCACCGAACTGTCTATTAAACAAGACAAGAAGCAAGGAATCAAGGCAGGGACAAGAGTTCAATTTTGCTCACGGGGAGAAATGTTTGGGGCTGCACACTCAGTTACAGTCTCCCACCACGCTCTAAGGTACAGCCCCCCGCGCTCCTCTATTTATTCAGGAGTGGTCACACATATCATGCGAGCAGCTCAGCACGCACAATACGTGACGGAATGTGCTGGGGGCCTTGTGATTGCCTTGTCCCTGCTTTGTCCGCAGCCATTCACCTTAGAGTCATATAACTTGGTATGTGACGCAAGCTAACTAACATCATGCTCACGTTAGCTTGCTAGCATGCTAACATTAAATACATCTAAATGATAAATGGGTTATACTTGTATAGCGCTTTTCTACCTTCAAGGTACTCAAAGCGCTTTGACAGTATGTCCACATTCACTCATTCACACACACACATTCACAAACTGATGGCGGGAGCTGCCATGGAAGGCGCTAACCAGCAGCCATCAGGAGCAAGGGTGAAGTGTCTTGCCCAAGGACACAACGGACTTGACTAGGATGGTAGAAGGTGGGGATTGAACCCCAGTAACCAGCAACCCTCCGATTGCTGGCACAGCCACTCTACCAACTTCGCCACGCCGTCCCCATTAGAATGCTAACTATTTTTTTTAGCTAGTTTCGCAACCGTTTCACCCAGAGTCATAAAACTTGGTACGTGACACTTGTAAACTGTTAGCATGCAAATGTAAGCATGCTAGCATTTAAGTGCTAACTTTATTTGCAAAATGTACTATTTTTTCTCTAATTCCTTAGCCATACGCCTTCGAGTCTTATAACTTGGTATGTGACATATGCTAACTGATAGCATGCTAATGTTAGCTTGCTAGCATGCTAAAATTAAACTTTTTGCACTAGTTTTGCAACCATTTACCCCATTCTCATGTAACTTGGTATGTGACACTTGTAAACTGTTAGCATGCAAACGTAAGCATGCTAACATTAAAAGTGCTAACTTTATTTGCAAAATGTACTCATTTCTAATTCCTTAGCCATACACCTTAGAGTCATACAACTTGTTATGTGACACAAGCTAACTAATATAATAATAATAATAATGGATTAGATTTTATATCGCACTTTTCTATTGTTAGATACTCACGTTAGCTTGCTAGCATGCTAACATTAGGATGCTAACTATTTATTTAGCTAGTTTCGCAACCGTTTCACCCAGGGTCATAAAACTTGGTATGGGACACTTGTAAACGGTTAGCATGCAAACGTAAGCATGCTAACATTTAAGTGCTAACTTTATTTGCAAAATGTAAACATTTTTCTCAAAATCTTTAGCCATACACCTTAGAGTCATGTAACTTGGTATGTGACACATGCAAACTCATAGCATGCTAACGTTAGCTTGCTAGCATGTTAACTTATTGCGCTAGTTTTGCAACCGTTCACCCCAGAGTCATGTAACTTGGTGCGTGACACCTGTAAACTGTTAGCATGCAAACGTAAGCATGCTAACATTAAAAGTGCTAACTTTATTTGCAAAATGTACTCATTTTTCTCTAATTCCGTAGCCATTCACCTTAGAGTCATATAACTTGGTATGTGACACATGCTAACTGATAGCATGCTAAAATCGAATTTTTTTTGCACTAGTTTTGCAACCGTTTCACCCAGAGTCATAAAACTTGGTATGTGACAATTGTAAACTGTTAGCATGCAAATGTAAGCATGCTAACATTTAAGTGCTAACTTTATTTGCAAAATGTACACCTTTTTCTCTAATTCCTTAGCCATAGGCCTTAGAGTCATATAACTTGGTATGTGACACATGCTAACTCATAGCATGCTCATGTTAGCTTGCTAGCATGCTAAAATTAGCATGCTAACTTTTTTTTAGCTAGTTTTGCAACCGTTTCACCCAGAGTCATAAAACCTGGTACGTGACACTTGTAAACTGTTAGCATGCAAACATAAGCATGCTAACTTTATTTGCAAAATGTACTAATGTTTCTCTAATTCCTTAGCCACACACCTTAGAGTCATATAACTTGGTACGTGACACATGCTAACTGATAGCATGCTAAGGTTGGCTTGCTAACATGCTAAAATTAAACTTTTTGCGCTAGTTTTGCAACTGTTTACCCCAGAGTCATGTAACTTGGTACGTGACACAAGCTAACTAATATCATATAACATGCAAACATTAGCATGCTAACTTTTTTTTCTCTGCTAGTTTTGCAACCGTTTCACCCAGATTCATAAAACTTGGTATGTGACACTTGTTACCTGTTAGCAAGTTAACTTAAGCATGCTAACTCTTTCTTCCAATTTGTATACGCTTTTTTTTTTTTTTTTCCTATTTCCGCAGCCATATACTTTTGAGTCGTATAACTTGGTATATGAAACATGCTGACTGTTATCATGCTACCGGTAGCACACATGCTACGTGCTATCATTTTTGTGTAAACTTGCTACTGTTTCGGTCTAGCGATGTGGTTCTCTTATGTTACACCTAAAACTCTAATAAGTACGGCGGCTTCCAGGGCACTGATAGCAGGCCTATCAAAATCTCCGGGGGAATTTTTTAGTTTATATTGCATTTGTCTTTTGGTCAAAAGTTACTCTCCAAATGGGTTGATTTTTTAGTTTACATTGTATTCATCTTTTGGTCAAAGGTTACTCTCCAACATGGGTTTCTTTCGTGATTGATGCTGTATTACTGCCTTTTTCAATGTTTCAACCAAAACATTCCAAATAGAGTCTGTTATTCTTCACCTTCCCAAAACAGACACAAGAGTCTGGAAGTTTTCTTTGTGTCTTTCTCTCCATCCCTCGTTCTTCTCTCTAAGCCTCGGCCTGATTCGGATGCAATATTTTCCAGTTGCATTAAGCGGCCTGGTGATAGTCGCTGATGTGAAACAGTGCGGTCGCAATTAGAAGAGGGAAGGCGACATAAAGCTCACGCGGGCCATGAGGATCGCTGAAATTATTCGGCGGCGACAGCATCTTTCAGGGCGCCGGGACACATCTCGGTGGCCCGTCTCCAGAGTTATACACTAAAAGCCAGGCGAGAGGCCGAGGGAAATAAGTGCGGGCCATCGCACAAAAGAGCAGTAGCATCATTACAGAATTAAGAACCCCCGGGGGGCTGGTGTCTCTATCTTACCGCCAAGGTTCCCTCAATGACATCGTTGCTCGCTCCTGTCACCGCCTGTCTTCCTCCCCCGCTTCCTGTCTCTGTCTGTCGCCCTCCAGTCCGTCTTGGAAGGTGCAGGCCTAAAAATACCCGCCCCTTGACGACGGCGGGAGCATATTTGAGACCGCGTCCTGGACTATTCGGGCGGATCGTCTTCGGCGGCCCCATTTCTTTCTCCTTGAGCTACGCTATATTGCCAAAAAGTATTGGGCCGCCCGCCTTGACTCACATATGAACTTAAAAGTGCCATCTCATTCCTAACCCAGAGGGTTCATTATGATGTGGGTCCACCTTTTTTGCAGCTATTACAGCTTCAACTCTTCTGGGAAGGCTGTCCACAAGGTTGCGGAGTGTCTTTGTGGGGAATTTTTCCACCATTCTTCCAAAAAGCGCATCGGTGAGGTCACACATTGATGTTGGTGGAGAAGGCCTGGCTCTCAGTCTCATCCCAAAGGTGTTCTATCGGGTTCAGGTCAGGACTCTGTGCAGGCCAGTCAAGTTCATGTATTGCTCCATTTGTAGTGTAATAATGCTCATTGTCATTTCTGTATTAATATTTATTTAACTGCTTCTTTGCTATCACTTTTACCATCATATCGTATTGGTGATGTTGCTCTATTGTTGTTGTTGTTTTTGTCTCTCTGTCTAATCCCCCTCTTGTCCCCACAATTCCCCCCTCTGTCTTCCTTTTTTTTTCCCTCTTTCTATCCCCTCCTGCTCCGGCCCGGCTGCACCAAATGATAATATAAATACATTAAATAAAGTAAAATACAAATAAGTAAATATGAACAGCCTATATGGGCATCTACATTAACTATATGATTTGCCTGAGAAGCTGGACAGGACAAAAAAAAACAAAAAACAAAAAAACAATTCATCCCAAAGGTGTTCTATTAGGTTCAGGTCAGGACTCTGTGCAGGCCAGTCAAGTTCATGTATTGCTCCATTTGTAGCGTAATAATGCTCATTGTCATTTCTGTATCATTATTTATTTCGCTAACTGCTTCTTTGCTATCACTTTTACCATCATATTTGTACATATCGTATTGGTGATGTTGCTCTGTTGTTGTTGTTGTTGTTTTTGTCTCTCTGTCTAATCCCCCTCTTGTCCCCACAATTCCCCCCTCTGTCTTCCTTTTTTTCCCTCTTTCTATCCCCTCCTGCTCCGGCCCGGCTGCACCAAATGATAATATAAATACATTAAATAAGGTCAAATACAAATAAGTAAATCTGAACAGCCTATATGGGCATCTACATTAACTATAGGATTTGCCTGAGAAGCTGGACAGGACAAAAAAACAAACAAAAAAAAAACAATTAATCCCAAAGGTGTTCTATCGGGTTCAGGTCAGGACTCTGTGCAGGCCAGTCAAGTTCATGTATTGCTCCATTTGTAGTGTAATAATGCTCATTGTCATTTCTGTATTCATATTTATTTCGCTAACTGCTTCTTTGCTATCACTTTTACCATCATATTTGTACACATTGTATTGGTGATGTTGCTCTATTGTTGTTGTTGTTTTTGTCCCTCTGTCTAATCCCCCTCTTGTCCCCACAATTCCCCCCTCTGTCTTCCTTTTTTTTCCCTCTTTCTATCCCCTCCTGCTCCGGCCCGGCTGCACCAAATGATAATATAAATACATTAAATAAGGTCAAATACAAATAAGTAAATATGAACAGCCTATATGGGCATCTACATTAACTATATGATTTGCCTGAGAAGCTGGACAGGACAAAAAAATAAAAAATACAAATTCATCCCAAAGGTGTTCTATCGGGTTCAGGTCAGGACTCTGCGCAGGCCAGTCAAGTTAATCCACACCAGACTCTGTCATCCATGTCTTTATGGACCTTGCTTTGTGCACTGGTCATGTTGGAAGAGGAAGGGGCCCGCTCCAAACTGTTCCCACCATAATTCCTCCTCCACCAAATGTTACCCTCATTGTGGCTGAGTTGCTGTTGTTCCCAAACTCTTCCATTTTCTTATAATAAAGCCGACTGTTGACTTTGGAATATTTAGGAGCGAGGAAATTTCACGACTGGATTTTTTTTGCACAGGTGGCATCCTATGACAGTTCCACGCTGGAAATCACTGAAAGCGGCCCGTTCTTTCACAAATGTGTGTAGAAACAGTCTCCATGCCTAAGTGCTGGATTTTATACACCTGAGGCCAAAATGGACGGGTGGCCAAATACTTTTGGCAAAATAGTGTAGGTCAGAGGTGTCAAAGTCGTTTTAACTGAGGGCCACATGGCAGTTATGTTTGGCCCCAGAGGGCCGCTTCTAACAGTGAATACTATTATTACACACATTTTTAATGCATTTTATTAGTTGTTGTTTTTTTTAACTAAAATGTAAAAAAAATATGGTAATTTGCAATAATTTCACCTCAACATGTAGTGTATATTACTGTAAATGGAAAAACAGTACATTTGTTTTAATGGTAAAAAAAAACCCAAAAAGGCAGGTCATTTGCCAGAATTTTACAGTAAAATTTAAATTAGTTTTTTTTATTGTAAATTAAAAAAAAAGCAATTTTACATTAAAATGTTGGCTCCTGAGCTGCCTTTTTTTTGCTTGTTTGTTTTTTTATCGCAACTCAACAAGTGTAGATTTTTTTGGTGTATTACTGTAAATGCCAAAACGGCAGCACAGTTTATTACAGTAAAAAAAGTACTGTTTTTTGTTTTTCATTTAGAGAAAAATGCTGTAAAAACCACAGTCAATTTCACAATTTTACCATTAAATCTATTGCAACTTTTACATTGCACAATTTGATGGATAATCATTATTATTTGTATCTATTTCTATTTAAAAAATGGTTTGAATGTTTGATACCATATTTTTGCATAATTAGACAATATTTAAGTTAACATCATTTGCAATTACATGGAGTACATGTATTTTTTTTCTCCCAAAATAGAAAGAAAGAATACATTTAAGTAAGAAAAGTTACAGTACTTTATTGATACATATTATTTTCAGGCTTTCGAGGGCCAAATAAAATGAAGTGGCGGGCCACATCTGGCCTTGAGTTTGATAGCTGTGAGCTAGTTCATGCTAACCAAGACACTATTGACCTCTACCTTCCCTCAAAAAGGCAGAGGTCTATTTATGGTTCTATTGTGATTGTTTGAAATCATCATTTATTTATTTTTTAATTCGTAACCATGTTAAATTTTAAGATATTTACAAATACTAAAAAAAAAGACAACTTCGGATTGTTTGTTTTTTTTTGTTTAAAAATATACCTAGCATATTCTAAAAAAAAAGTACAAATCATAATGTATTTTTTACACTTACATGTTGCACTTACAAAATTCAAATACTTATAAATATTAAAATGAAGACAACTTCAGATTGTTTTCTTTGTTTAAAAATAGACCGAGTTCATGTACAACAAAAATGTACAAATTATAATGTTTTTTTGTTTTTTTTTACACTTAGATGTCATGGTTAAAAATATTAAGGTATTTATACATATAAGAAATAAATACAACTTAGAATTGTTTTATTTATTTAAAAATAGACCAAGCACATTCTGAAAATGTACGAATCATAAATGTATGTTTTTTTACACTTACAAATTACGGTTCAAAATAATAATATATTTCTAATATTCAAAATAAATACAACTTGGAATGGTTTTATTTGTTTAAAAATAGACCAAGCACATTCTAAAAATGTACAAATCATAATGTATGTTTTTTTACACTTACATGTGGCGGTTGAAAATATTAAAATATTTATAAATATTAAAGGTAAAGACAACTTCAAATTGTTTTATTTGTTTAAAAATAAACAAAGCACATGCACAACAAAATTGTACAAATCATAATGTTTTCCTTTTTACATTCAGATGTCACGGTCTAACATATTAGGATATTTATAAGTATTAAATATAAAGATATCCATCTATCCATCCACTTGGGTAAAACAGAATCCATCCTGTTTGGGTCCCACATCAAACTTAAGAGAGTCAATCACTTCACCATAAAAGTAGGTGACAGTGTCATCACCAGGAAAGATGAGGTCACCTACCTAGGTTCCATTCTAGAGGCTAACCTTTCCTGTGATAAAATGGCAACCAAGGTAATCAAAAAGGTTAACCAACGAACGAGATTTCTCTACAGAATTTCCTCTCTGGTCAACAAAAGCACCTTGAGGATTCTGGCGGGAACTCTCGTTCAACCCTTTTTCGATTACGCATGCACCTCCTGGTACCCTAGCACCTCCAAAACCCTCAAATCTAAACTCCAAACATCTCAGAACAAGCTAGTCAGGTTACTTCTAGACCTCCACCCCAGATCCCACCTCACTCCTACCCACTTCTCTAAAGTGGGCTGGCTCAAGGTGGAGGACAGAGTTAAACAACTTGCACTGAGCCTAGTCTATAAAATCCGCTACACCTCCCTGATACCGAAGTACATGTCAAACTACTTCCTTAACGTAAATGACCGCCATAACCACAACACCAGGGGGTGCTCCACTAACCACGTTAAACCCAGATTCCGAACTAACAAAGGTCTTAACTCATTCTCTTTCTATGCCACATCAATGTGGAATGCGCTCCCAACAGGTATAAAAGAAAGGGCATCTCTATCCTCCTTCAAAACCGCTATAAAAGTTCACCTCCAGGCAGCTACAACCCTAAACTAACACCCTCCCCGGATTGCTAATAATCAAATGTAAACAATCAAATGCAGATTCTTTTTCTTATGCCTTCTGATCTCTCTCTCTCTCTCTCTCTCTCTCTCTCTCTCTCTCTAAGTCCACTACTTGATGTCCATATCCCCCCACCCCACCCCCCCTCCACACTCCTGATTGTAAATAATGTAAATAATTCAATGTGATTATCTTGTGTGATGACTGTATTATGATGATAGTATATATGATAGTATATATCTGTATCATGAATCAATTTAAGTGGACCCCGACTTAAACAAGTTGAAAAACTTATTCGGGTGTTACCATTTAGTGGTCAATTGTACGGAATATGTACTTCACTGTGCAACCTACTAATAAAAGTCTCAATCAATCAATCAATCAATAACTTTAGATTGTTTTCTTTGTTTAAAAATAGACCGAGCACATTCTGAAAATGTACAAATCATAATGTTTCTTATTTTTTTTTACACTTACATGTCACGGTTAAAAATATTAAGGTATTTATACATATAAAAAATAAATACAACTTAGAATTGTATTATTTATTTAAAAATAGACCAAGCACATTCTGAAAATGTACGAATCATAATGTATGTTTTTTTACACTTACATATTACGGTTCAAAATAATAATATATTTCTAATATTCAAAATAAATACAACTTGGAATGGTTTTATTTGTTTAAAAAATAGACCAAGCACATTCTAAAAATGTACACATCATAATGTATGTTTTTTTACACTTACATGTGGCGGTTGAAAATATTAAAATATTTATAAATATTAAAGGTAAATTGTTTTCTTTGTTTAAAAATAACCCGAGCACATGCGCAACAAAATTGTACAAATCATAATGTTTTCCTTTTTTTACATTTAGATGTTACGGTCTAACATAGTAGGATATTTATAAGCATTAAATATAAAATTAACTTTAGATTGTTTTCTTTGTTTAAAAATAGACCGAGCACATTCTGAAAATGTACAAATCATAATGTTTTTTTTTTTTTTTACACTTACATGTTGCGGGTAAAATATGAATTTGTTGTTATTTATACATTCTGAATAAATGGTGTGATGATGTTTATCATTATAATAGGTGGACTTGAGTCTGGATTGGAAGAGTTTTAAAATGCTCCTTTTTAATCCACCAGAAGATGAAATGAATAAAACAATCTAAATCAGATTACAGGAAGTTAATAATGTAATTTAGGCATTTTGCTCATGTTGTGTATTCTGTACATGTGCAGAATGATCTACAATAAAACTTGTGAATTTGGACTCATTCACATATGAAGTTAGAAGGGGGTACTTATTATTTCAGTATATTTATGTGCGCCCAGAAAATGTGTTTATAAAATCAGTAAATACGTCCCTGGACTCAGGAGAACTTGATTTATGACCGATGTATGACCCTGTAACCATACCAACATTTGTGGTATAGTACAGTTGAGGCCAGAATGATGTCATTTTCTATCAAGTATTTCCAAAGTGCTGGCAAAGAGAAATGCATTTTCGAACTCCATTTTTTACAAGCGTCCGACTTTCATTTTGAAAGCTTCCAATAAGTTTTATTTTACACACGGGAACAAAGGTATTTGACCAAAAAAAAACATTAAATCAAACGATTAGCCTTCTTAAAAACTCCCAGCGGTCTGAGAGTCAGCAGGTGTTGGAAGCCTATTTGAAGTCACCGGTGAACAATCACTACCTTTCCATGCGCTATGATTTCTCAAATAGTTTGTTTGCCAAAGAAGAACGGGCTGCGGTCGCTCAGGAGGTTTGTGTGGAACTGGAACTGAAACGTAGCATATGTGGGGGCTAATCCTTTTGACTCTGGTCATTTTTAGGCTGTGGGTTCAAACCCCGGCCGAGTCATACCAAAGACTATTAAAAAACGGGAGCCGTTACCTCCCTGCTTGGCACTCAGCATTAAGGGTTGGAATTGGGGGTTAAATCACCAAAAAAATATTCCCGGGCGCGGCCACCGCTGCTGCTCACTGCTGCTCACTGCTCCCCTCACCTCCCAAGGGGGTGATCAAGGGTGATGGGTCAAATGCAGAGGACACATTTCGCCACATCTCGTGTGTGTGTGACGATCATTGGTACTTTAACTTTAATTTTTTGGTTTTCGTGAAATAACTTTGTTCCCCAAAATGCATCCAAAACGAAATTAGGATGCTTGGAAAAGTTGTGTTAAAAACGCACTTGGGAAATACTTAATGCAAAAATAAATGTTCATGCTAAGGCTGTTACGGCACAGGGGGGGGGGGGGGGGGGGGGGGAGAAGACGGCACAGAATAGAGGGACGTAGTTTTAGCTCTATTTATTTATATATATAATATTATGAAGTGTGGAAACTAATCCAAAATGTGTGTGTGTGCGACTATGCGAAGTGAGTAAAGTGTTACCGAAAGTGTTGATCGAGGTGCGGAAGTCTAACAGGGGCAAAGCAGGCTGGAAGATCCAGAGCAAGGGCAAGAGAGAGGCGTCAAAATCCGTGTCCAGGCGGGAGGTGGAGAAAGATGCAGCCAGGGCAACCTGTTATGGTTTAACAGGAGAAGGTGACGGCAACAGACACCAGGACCTGATATAGCTTTATGTATTTATTATATATATATATATATATATATATATATATATATATATATATATATATATATATATATATATATATATATATATATATATATATATATATATATATATATATATATATATATATATATATATATATATATATATAAATATAAACCATATATATATATATATATATATATATATATATATATATATATATATATATATATATATATATATATATATATATATATATATATATATATATATATATATATATATATATATATATATAAACCATATATAATAATAATAATAATCAAACAATGTTAAATATACTAACTAAGGAAATGAAGTGTGACAAAATCCAAGAGTGTGTATGGTGTAAGGCAATATGTTGTAGAGGGGAAGGTGACGGCAACAGACACCAGGGGCTGATATAGCTTTATGTATTTATTGCATATATATATATATATATATATATATATATATATATATATATATATATATATATATATATATATATATATATAGACCATATATATAATAATAATAATCAAACATTGTTAAATATACTAACTAAGGAAATGAAGTGTGACAAAATCCAAGAGTGTGTATGGTGTAAGGCTATGTGTTGTAGAGGGGAAGGTGACGGCAACAGACACCAGGGGATGGGATAGCTTTATGTATTATATATATATATATATATATATATATATATATATATATATATATATATATATATATATATATATATATATATATATATATATATATATATATATATATATATATATATATATATATATATATATATATATATATATATATATATAGATCATATATATAATAATAATAATCAAACAATGTTAAATATACTAACTAAGGAAATTAAGTGTGACAAAATCCAAGAGTGTGTATGGTGTAAGGCTATGTGTTGTAGATTAGCTGTTGAGTGTTACCCTAAATGTTGAATGCGATACGAGGAAGTCCAGGGGAGAGAGAAGTCTACAGGTCTGAGTCCAAAGCCAGGGAAGTCAAGGATCGAGGGAGGCAGTCAGAGTCCAGAGGGAGATCCGGGGAAAAGTGAGACGCACAGCTCACTTTCCAGGTGACGGAGGGTATGTACGCCAACAGAAGGCTATACTCCGGCGCCGCATGGCAGGTTGTGCGAGCTTATGAAGGCAGCTCGCTCATCCCAGGCAGGTGCGCAGATTACAGATCTCCTGCAGCCGTGCGGAAGTGCGCCGTAACAGAACCAGAGGGAACACGGGGAGATGAGACACGCGGCTCGTGACCAGGAATGGGAGGAATGCTGCTGGATGGCGACAAGTGAACATAGAGGTGGAGAAACACAGAGAGAGAGAGAGTGTGCATAGAGCTAGAGATTGTACTGGAACAGGTCGCTACGTTCTGGCCCGGAACGCAGGTTTGCACTGGCTTGAGAAGCCCAGGGAGCTCATCAGCGACAGGTGTGCAGATTGGGCCTGAACTGAATAAGAATAAGTTTATTATTATTAAGATTATTACACTTGAAGTGTAGATAGAACAGGATCAAACAGGAAGTAAGCAGATATTAACAGTAAATGAACAAGTGGATTAATAACTAATTCCCCAATAATTCCGTCTTAAACTGAAGAGTAGTGACTTTACACGACATGCTAACAATGTCCTCTTGACAACAACACATGTAGTCGTCCTTGTCTCGTTTCCATACCACACAAGTCATTTCCTCAATCGATCAATGGAATTGATTCGTCCAATTGAGTTCCTCGCAGAACGCAATCACAGGCGCTATTGACTGCGGAAGAACTCCTCATTTGGAGCAGAGTGTCAGCCTCTGGACAACACGTGTCAGTCATTACACGGCACGTACCTCCATGACTTGGTGGTGTGAGATGTTAGAAACAATAGCATCAAGTCACGTAACTCTTAGAGTAATGGTACTGTAGCTATGGAAAATACCAACCCTATGACAAACTGTTTCTGTCTTTAATATGAAGTAGCCAAAATGATTCAATGAGTCTGTTGAATGATGCGGACACATTTGTTACTGGATACTGTGAGAATGAGACATTTGTAAGTGTTCTCTCTTAATCAATAGTCATGTTTAAAGCAGCTTGTACTTTCCCATGTGAACTCTTTGGGTTTTACTTCGTAAACTATTTTGTTTTGTCCTAAGGGCTCATTATCACACACAAGTAAACACACTACAGAGAGGCTTGTATCGCACATGATATCTCACACACAAGTAAAAACACTGCAGGACTGCTTGTATGGCACATGATATCACACACAAGTAAACACACTGAAGGACTGCTTGTACCGCACATGATATCACACACAAGCAAAAAACACTGCAGGACGACTTGTATCGCACATGATTTCACACACAAGTAAACACACTGCAGGACTGCTTTTATCACACATGATATCACACACAATCAAAGCATACTGTAGGACGGCTTGTATCGCACATGATATCACACACAAGTAAACAAACTGCAGGACTGCTTTTATCACACATGATATCACACACAATCAAAGCATACTGTAGGACGGCTTGTATCGCACATGATATCACACACAAGTAAACACACTGTAGGACGGCTTGTATCGCACATGATATTACACACTAGCAAATCACACTGCAGGGTGGCTTGTATCGCACATGATATCAAACACAAGTAAACACACTGCAGGACGGCTTGTATCGCACATGATATCAAACACAAGTAAACACACTGCAGGACTGCTTTTATCGCACATGATGTCACACACAAGTAAACACACTGCAGGACTGCTTGTATCACACATGATATCACACACAAGCAAAGCATACTGTAGGACGGATAGTATCGCACATGATATCACACACAAGCAAAACACACTGCAGGACTGCTTGTATCGCACATGATATCACACACAAGTAAACACACTACAGGACTGCTTGTATCACACATGATATCACACACAAGCAAAACACACTGCAGGATGGCTTGCATCACGCATGATATCACAAATGATATCACACACAAGTAAACACACTGCAGTGACGCTTGTATCGCACATGATATCACACACAAGTAAACACATTGCAGGTCTGGTTGTATCGCACATGATATCACACACAAGCAAAACACACTGCAGGACGACTTGTATCACACATGATATCACGCACAAGTAAACACACTGCAGGACGGCTTGTATCGCACTTGATATTACACACAAGCAAAACACACTGCAGGGCGACTTGTATCGCACATGATATCACACACAAGAAAAACACACTGCAGGACGGCTTGTATCACACATGATATCACGCACAAGCAAAAAACTCCGCAGGACGGCTTGTATCGCACATTATATCACACACAAGTAAACACACTGCAGGACTGCTTGTATCGCACATGATATCACACACAATCAAAACACACTGTAGGACGGATTATATCACACATGATATCAAACATAAGCAAAACACACTGCAAGACAGCTTGTTTTACACATGATATCACCCACAAGCAAAACACACTGCAGGGCCGCTTGTATCGCACACGATATCACACATAAGCAACACACACAGCAGGACGGCTTGTATCGCACATGATATCACACACAAGCAAAACACACTGCAGGGTGGCTTGTATCACAAATGATATCACACACAAGCAAAGCACACTGCAGAACGGCTTGTATTGCACAATATATCATACACAAGTAAACACACTGCAGGTAGGCTTGTATCGCACATGATATCACACACAAGCAAAACACACTGCAGGACTGCTTGTATCGCACATGATATCACACACAATCAAAACACACTGTAGGACGGATTATATCACACATGATATCACCCACAAGCAAAACACACTGCAGGACCGCTTGTATCGCACACGATATCACACATAAGCAACACACACTGCAGGGTGGCTTGTATCACACATGATATCACACACAAGCAAAGCACACTGCAGAACGTATTGTATCGCACATGATATTACACACATGTAAACACGCTGCAGGACGGCTTGTATCGCACATGATATTACACACATGTAAACACACTGCAGGGTGGCTTGTATCACACATGATATCACACACAAGCAAAGCACACAGCAGAACGTATTGTATCGCACATGATATTACACACATGTAAACACGCTGCAGGACGGCTTGTATCGCACATGATAGAACACACAACTAAACACACTGCAGTGCCGCTTGTATCGCACATGATATCACACACAAGTAAACACACTGCAGGACTGCTTGTACGTACATATCACCACACATTTTAGTCGCAAGCTGATACTTCTTTTGTTGTTGCTGGTATCGGACCAGGACACTTCTTCATATATAATTCCACTCCCAGTATCCAACACTGAAATAGACATTTAATAGGCGATACACTACAGGTTATTTTTAATGCTGAGTGACTAAACTACAGGAGTAAAAAAGAGCTTGATGGACAAATGGGTGCCTAGATGCATATGTAGTGTGTGTGTGTGTGTGTGTGTGTGTGTGTGTGTGTGTGTGTGTGTGTGTGTGTGTGTGTGTGTGTGTGTGTGTGTGTGTGTGTGTGTGTGTGTGTGTGTGTGTGTGTGTGTCTTCAGAGGGTTTGTTAATGAGCCAAAGTAATCAATGCCAGGAGAGCTCACTTTGATGGACGCCTTTGAGAAAACAATGTGTCGTGACGACCTCTGTGTGAGCCCAGCACAAAGCAAAGACTCCAAACAAGCAAGGTGACCTTCAGCAGGTTGACCCAGTAAATCATTTCTCACACGGCGTGTTGAAGCCGCTCACCTCGCAAAAGTAGAAGGAAAGGGCCACAAAGATTGTTGAAAAGCAGCGATGACTGATAATGACCTCACACGCTGTTAGCGCCACACATCAAAGTAAGAATGGAGATGGAAACTCTTGTTGCTAAACTTTATTCTATTTATCAACAAGCACAGTCATTGAGGGGCTGATAAATATAATTGATTTCTTGTTTTACGTCAATAATGAGCCAGCTTTTGCATATTTGTTTGCCTTATAGCAGCATACAAGTGCAAACTGTACACTGTAAAAATATATATAATATATAATATAAATATAATTTAATAACAAGTATTATTGTAAATATACAAAAGCAGGTCGCACTGTTATTTTTAACGGTACAATTCTGACTAAGCATGTTTTTACTGTAAAATAGTCTGCCTTTTTTTCATTTTTTAAGTGCATTACTGTAAATAACATTGTTGGTGGTATTTTACCGTAATATATATATATATATATATATATATATATATATATATATATATATATATATATATATATATATATATATATATATATATATATAAATGATAAATAAATATATATATATATATATATATATATATAAATGATAAATAAATAAATAAATAAATATATATATATATATATATATAAATGATAAATAAATAAATAAATAAATAAATAAATAAATATATATATATATATATATATATATATATATATATATATATATATATATATATATATATATATATATATATATATATATATATATATATATATATATATATATATACATATATATATATATATATATATATATATACGTATATATATATATATATATATATATATATATATACGTATATATATATATATATATATATATATATATATATATATATATATATATATATATATATATATATATATATATATATATATTACAGTAAAATACCACCAACAATGTTATTTACAGTAATGCACTTAAAAGAATTTAAAAAAAATAAAAAAGGCAGAATATTTTACAGTAAAAACATGCTTAGTCAGAATTTTACCGTACAAATAACAGTGCGACCTGCTTTTGTATATTTACAGTAATACTTGTAAAAACAACCGCAGATTATATGGTGGTAAAAAAAACTGTCAATTCAGTCACCAAAAATGTTACCATAAAATAACAGTGGTAAAGTTTCACCATTTACACTTTAAAAAAAACGTCAGATTTTACGATGAAAAAAAAACAGACAGCTTACTCCCATGAATTTTACCGGTTTTCCATTTACCATTATGCACTGTAAAAACAACAACCAAATATTTCACGGTAAAAACAGGGCAGTTCATTTGACCAAATTTGACCCAAAAACACAAATTGAAAGGTTTTTTGATTTACAAAAACACAGATTTTACCGTTAAAAACTATCAGTTCGGTCGCCCGAATTTTATATATATATATATATATATATATATATATATATATATATATATATATATATATATATATATATATATATATATATATATATATATATATATACATATATATTATACCATTTGTCAACATAAACAAGTATGAAAGACCTATAGTTGCATTTTTCTTTACACAAACAACTGTCTCCAAGGCAGTAACATGTTAGAAAGTATGCAGTAACAAACGTGTCCGCATCATTCAACTTACAGGGTCAAGAATTTAACTTCATGATAATTATCATCCCAAAAAATGTATACATCACTACACTTCAACTTAAAGACAGCACAAATCAAGTGTCCAATATCCACAGCAGACACGGTCAATTTAGGTAATGTCTACAATGTCGGTTGTATTTAAAAAAAAATTCGAATTCAGTTTTCCAGCCCTCCACTCCGCTTGCATCCCGTGACCCCCCCCCCCCCCCCCCCCCCCTGAAGCTCCATCTGCATCAGCGGGGATGCACTTGATCCATTTACTTGCAAGGCGAGACCCCGAGCGCGGTTGGCCGCACATCGCTCCACCGGTCGGACAGCGACAAGCCGATGACAGCGTGTTCCGCACCGCCGCTCGCAGGATTATCTGTAAGACTGTCAGGACATTAGCTCAGCCATTGTGACCGCGACTCCGTCTTTATTACCAGGACGCGGACGCGCTGGGTGTGTACTGAAGGTGTTCCTCCTCTCTTATCACGACCAGTGCGTCAGACTTTATTGAAATATGGTACACTTTTTGCATCTTTTTCAGCACAAATCACACACGTACACATTGGTGATGTCACAACAACATCAATTTTAGGGCAAAAAAATAATATTTATATATATTAGCCACACCAGACTATGAGTGAAATGAGTTATTTACACAGTAATATTCTGTCAATGTTTACTTACATACCTTAATTGTTTCCAAATGATGTCTGTAACAAGGCAGTAAAACGGCGGATCAAACAAAACAGAAGTCATCGTCATGGACCCTAGCTCGCCAATCACCTAAACAGACACGAATAAATCCACGGTGACGTTGTGGCGAATTTACGGAACTGAGTCGAAACAAAAGGAAGGCCATTGTAAGTGAACAATTCTAGCGCAGACACCCGTGAATGTGTTAGCATACCCGCTAATGCTAACGACGCTAGCGTCATTACGCGCGGAAACACTCCTACAGACATCGCACACGGCACGGTTTAGTAAGTAAGAAATGTTTTAGTTATATTGTAAAACTTACAAACTTTGCTCAGGGTAATGAATGATGAATTTATACCGGTAGTTACGCTATGGATGACTTAAATTTATTTAAATTAAATACACACCGATTTAAAGTGTTGCTCACACACGTACACATTGGTGATGTCACAACAACATCAATTTTAGGGGAAAAAAATAATGTTTCCATATATTAGCCACACCAGACCATAAGCCGCAGATATATAAATAAACGTTTATCTACATACCTTAATTGTTTCCAAATGATATCTGTAACAAGGCAGTAAAACGGCTGATCAAACAAAACAGAAGCCATCGTCATGGACCCACTAGCTCTCCAATCCGCTAAACAGACCCAACAACTCCACGGTGACGTTTTGACGAATTTACGGAATTGAGTCGAAACAAAAGGAATGCCGTTGTAAGTTAATAATACTAACGCAGACACCCGTGAACGTGTTAGCATACTAATGCTAACGATGCTAGCGTCATTACGTCACGATAGCACGTACAAATACGCGTGGAAACACTCCTACAGACATCGCACACGGCACGGTTTAGTAAGTAAGAATTGTTTTAATTATATTGTAAAACTTACAAACTTTGCTCGGGGTAATGAATGATGAATTTATACCGGTAGATACGCTATGGATGACTTAAATTTTTTTAAATTAAAGCCACACCGGTTCAAAGTGTTGCTCACACACGTACACATTGGTGATGACACGACAACATCAATTTTAGGGGAAACAAATAATATTTCCATATATTAGCCACACCAGACCATAAGCCGCAGATATATAAATAAACGTTTATTTACATACCTTAATTGTTTCCAAATGATATCTGTAAAAAGGCAGTAAAACGGCTGATCAAACAAAACAGAAGCCATCGTCATGGACCCACTAGCTCTGCAATCCGCTAAACAGACCCAACAACTCCACGGTGACGTTTTGACGAATTTACGGAACTGAGTCGAAACAAAAGGAATGCCGTTGTAAGTTAATAATACTAACGCAGACACCCGTGAACGTGTTAGCATACTAATGCTAACGATGCTAGCGTCATTACGTCACGATAGCACGTACAAATACGCGCGAAAACACTCCTATAGACATCGCACACGGGACGGTTTAGTAAGTAAGAATTGTTTTAGTTATATTGTAAAACTTACAAACTTTGCTCGGGGTAATGAATGATGAATTTATACCGGTAGAAACGCTATGGACGACTTATATTT
This sequence comes from Entelurus aequoreus, assembly GCF_033978785.1. Taxonomy (NCBI): domain Eukaryota; kingdom Metazoa; phylum Chordata; class Actinopteri; order Syngnathiformes; family Syngnathidae; genus Entelurus; species Entelurus aequoreus. The sequence goes on along the minus strand of NC_084732.1, from coordinate 99,739,131 downwards.
GTTAAATTAGCCACACCGGTTCAAAGTAGAGATGTCCGATAATATCGGCAGTCCGATATTATCGGACGATAAATGCTTTAAAATGTGATATCGGAAATTATCGGTATCGGTTTCAAAAAGTAAAATGTATGACTTTTTAAAACGCCGCTGTACGGAGTGGTACACGGACGTAGGGAGAAGTACAGAGCGCAAATAAACCTTAAATATATACGGCTTTTCACACACACGAGTGAATGCAAGGCATACTTGGTCAACAGCCATACAGGTCACACTGAGGGTGGCCTTATAATTAACTTTAAGACTGTTACAAATACTGTATGCGCCACACTGTGAACCCACACCAAACAAGAATGACAAACACATTTTGGGAGAACATCCGCACCGTAACACAACATAAACACAACAGAACAAATACCCAGAACCCCTTGCAGCACTAACTCTTCCGGGACGCTACAATATATATTTTTTTACATAACTTGAGTTGATTTATTTTGGAAGACCTTGTCACATTGGCTTACTTTCTGCTGTAACGCGTTTCAATCTACACTTAATAAACTTAGCTAAGCACTTAAGGGTTAGGGATAGGGTTAGGGTTAAGGTTAGAATTAGGGTTTGGGTTAGGTTTAGGGTTGGGGTGTGGGTTGGGGTTAGGGTTAGGGTTAGGGTTAGGGTTAAGGGTTAGGGTTGGGGTTGGGGTTGGGGTTGGGGTTAGGTTTGGGGTTAGGGTTAGGGTTAGGGTTGGGGTTGGGGTTAGGGTTAGGTTTAAAGTTGGGGTTAGGGTTAGGGTTAAGGCAGGGATGTCAAAAGTGCGGCCCGCAGGTAATTTTTTTAATGGCCCCACGGCACATTTTAAAAATATGATTAAAAAAATTAAAAACATAAAAAGTGGTATAATAGAGCAAAAAGGTGAAATGTAACAATAAAATGTTACAATGTTTACTCTGATAACACAAAGCTGCCATGCAGGCTGTTTATTTCTTAAAAAAAAAAAAAAAAATCAAAATTCATGTTATTATGAATATTTGACTTATTCAAGGCTCCATTTACATACCATTGAATATTTCACTTTGAGATAGTCTTTTGGGAAAATGTTGCATATTTTGTGTTCGCCATTTAAAAAACAGTTAGTTATTTTTTTATTTTTTTTTGAGGTGCCTGAAACAAACAAACAAAAAACAAACAACAATACAAATTATAATTGACGGATGGATCTGAACTTGATATTGAGACAATGGTGTTAAAAGTTTGAAAAAATGTATGATTTTTTTTTTCAAACTTTACGAAGCAGAACCTTTTTGGATCCCCAATCATTTTAGTGGGACTTTTTTTTTGAGTGTCATTGCTCAAAAAATAATAATTAATTAAAATCAATGTTGTTATGAGTTATTGACCTTTTTATTGGGTGAAAATATTGCATATTTTGTGTTTTTTTCCATAAGAAAACATGATTTTCTTTGACAAAAAGGGCATATAACTTAAAGCTTTAACAACGTTATATTGACAGATAGACCTAATGTTGATCTAGAGATTTAAACCTTGAATAATAATACAAATAATAATACTGAATAATGACACATTTTTTTTAATATTATTTTGACCAAAACCCTGTGATCAAGTCTAAGTGGAGGCATCAATGTATATTTTTTTAAACATATATTTTATTGGTTTTTAAAATAAAAAATATCAAAATGGCCCCCGCTTGCTTTGATTTTTCAGTGTGTGGCCCTCAATGGAAAAAGTTTGGACACCCCTGGGTTAAGGGTTAGGGTTAGGGTTAGGGTTAGGGTTAGGGTTAGGGTTAGGGTTGGGGTTGGGGTTGGGGTTAAGGTAGTGTTGGGGTTGGGGTTGGGGTTAGGGTTAGGGTTAGGTTTAAAGTTGGGGTTAGGGTTAGGGTTAGGGTTAGGGTTAGGGTTAAGGGTTAGGGTTGGGATTGGGGTTGGGGTTGGGGTTAGGGTTAGGGTTGAAGTTGGGGTTGGGGTTAGGGTTACGTTTAAAGTTGGGGTTAGTGTTAGGGATAGGTTTGGGGTTAGGGTTAGGGTTAGGGTTAGGGTTGGGGTTGGGGTTGGGGTTGGGGTTGGGTTTAGGGTCGGGGTTAGGGTTAGGGTTAGGGTTAGGGTTAGGGGAAGGGGGGGTATGCGCGGTCCGTCTATTGTAAGCCCGGTTGGCGCACAAACCGCACGCAAGGTCCCTGGGGAACCCCGACCAGAGACAACAGGCACGCAACGAAAGGAGCCTGGATCAGCATGGCCGTGTCAAGGGTTAGGGTTAGGGTTAGGGTTAGGGTTAGGGTTAGGGTTAGGGTTAGGGTTAGGTTTGGGGTTAGGTTTAGGGTTAGGGTTAGGGTTAGGGTTGGTGTTGGGGTTGGGGTTAGGGTTATGGTTTTAAGTTGGGGTTAGTGTTAGGGATAGGGTTAGGGTTAGGGTTAAGGGTAAGGGTTAGGGTTAGGGTTAGGGTTAGGGTTGGGGTTGGGGTTAGGGTTAGGGTTAGGGTTAGGGTTAGGGTTAGGTTTGGGGTTAGGGTTAGGGTTAGGGTTAGGGCAAGGGGAGGAGTGCACGGTCCGTCTATGGTAAGCCCGGATGGCGCCCAAACTGCACGCAAGGCCCCCGGGGGACCCCCGACCAGAGACAACAGACACGCAACGAAAGGAGCCTGGATCAGCATGGCCGTGTCAAGGGTTAGGGTTAGGGTTAGGGTTAGGGTTAGGGTTAGGGTTAGGTTGAGGGTTAGGTTTAGGGTTAGGGTTGGTGTTGGGGTTGGGGTTGGGGTTAGGGTTAGGTTTAAAGTTGGGGTTAGTGTTAGGGATAGGGTTAGGGTTAGGGTTAAGGTTAAGGGTAAGGGTAAGGGTTAGGGTTAGGGTTAGGGTTAGGGTTAGGGTTAGGGTTAGGGTTAGGGTTAGGGTTGGGGTTGGGGTTAGGGTTAGGGTTAGGGTTAGGGTTGGGTTTAGGGTCGGGGTTAGGGTTAGGGTTAGGGGAAGGGGGGGTATGCGCGGTCCGTCTATTGTAAGCCCGGATGGCGCCCAAACCGCACGCAAGGTCCCCGGGGAACCCCGACCAGAGACAACAGGCACGCAACGAAAGGAGCCTGGATCAGCATGGCCGTGTCAAGGGTTAGGTTTAGGGTTAGGGTTAGGGTTGGGGTTGGGGTTTGGGTTAGGGTTAGGTTTGGGGTTAGTTTTAGGGTTAGGGTTAGGGTTGGTGTTGGGGTTGGGGTTAGGTTTAAAGTTGGGGTTAGTGTTAGGGATAGGGTTAGGGTTAGGGTTAAGGGTAAGGGTTAGGGTTAGGGTTAGGGTTGGGGTTGGGGTTGGGGTTAGGGTTAGGGTTAAGGATAGGGTTAAGGTTAAGGTTAGGGTTAAGATTAAGGTTAAGGTTAGAGGTGGGGTTAGGCATAAAGAAAAAAAAAGTTGGCTAGGATTAGGGCTAAGGTTAGGGCTGGGGTTGGGGTTAGGGTTAGGGTTAGGGTTGGGGTTGTGGTTAGGGTTGGGTTTGGGGTTGGGGTTGGGGTTAGGGTTGGGGTTAGGGTTAGGGTTAGGGTCAGCACTCCTGCTCTCAGTGTGCAACATGTTGAGCCTCGTCCTTGATAATGATACTTAAAGGAAAGTCGTTCACAATCATTATGATAGACAAGAAGACACAGTTATATATATATATATATATTTTTTTTTTTTTTTCCCATTGTAACATGTAAAAGTCTTCTCATTCTTGGTGGTTAGCGATGCAGCTAATGTTAGCAATCAATTTGACCTCTAAATCACTTTAAAAATGCATTCCAAAACCTTCAAAAATTGTTGTTCTGTAACCTGTATAAAAAAAAACTGTAGCAACATTGTTATTGTAAGAGCGAACACCGAGGGACTATTTTTCTAGCGAATTAACACATCGGCTTGCTACTGTAAATCAGGATAATTATTATACCAAATAGTAAATCGCAAGAATTGGTTTGAATCAAAAATGTATTCTATATCGAATTGTCACCCCAGGTATCGGATCGAACCCTAAGATGACCTGAGAGTCAGACAGGAAATACCATTTTTACCCCGGGAAAAAAACTGGAGAAAAACGGACAAATCACGTTAATTGTTACAATTAGCAACATAATATTTTCAGAAAAAAACACATCATATCTGTGATATCATAATGAAAGAGATGACCAACGTTAGGCCGAAACTGTATCATCAATCACCTCCTGGTGCTCCACAAAACAAACACCCACTTGATCTTCATTCCAAGGAGGCCCCCCCAGTCGCTAATGAGCGCTCGACGGAAGATGGAAGAATTAGTCCGTGGAATAATTTTTCATTTCTATTCTGCATCCAATGTCCTTGTCGGGGTGGGAGCGGCGAGGGGGGCCCGCCCGGCGCACGTGTCGTCTCTCCTTTCGCGCGTGCCTCGTTGGAGCTCTCGCCCCATTTCCCTCTGCCCTCTCCAATATCAGCCAGCCCTCAATCTCCCGCTCGCCGCATCCAATCCTCGTTGGCGAGACGTTTCTGTGACAGCGTCGGCCGCGCCGCGCGGGGTCATTAGCACAGCTACCATTAAATAAGATGAATCAATCCCGAAAACAGCTGGCTCCCAGGGATGGCGGCGGGGTTGTGGGGGGGGGGAATATAGCATAACATATTGATGGGGATGTTATTCTGCTTGACGGCAGAAGGCCTCATATTAAAGTGGAACGCCACTTTTTGGGGTATTTTGCCTATCGTTCGTCATTCTTATATGAGACCTGTGTGAAGTTCCATTCCTTTGTGCTGCAAAATTATTTTATCCAGCTATTATAGTTTTTAAGTTAAAGGCCTACTGAAATGAATTTGTTTTATTTAAACGGGGATAGCAGATCTATTCTATGTGTCATACTTGATCATTTGCCATATTTTTGCTGAAAGGATTTAGTATAGAACAACGACGATAAAGATTGCAACTTTTGGTATCTGATAAAAAAAAGGCTTGCCCCTACCGGAAGTAGCGTGACGTAGTCAGTTGAACATATACGCAAAGTTCCCTATTGTTTACAATGATGGCCGCATGAAGTGAGAGAGATTCGGACCGAGAAAGCGACAATTTCCCCATTAATTTGAGCGAGGATGAAAGATTTGTGGATGAGGAAAGTGCAAGTGAAGGACTAGTGGGGAGTTGAAGCTATTCAGATAGGGAAGATGCTGTGAGAGGCGGGGGTGACCTGATATTCAGCTGGGAATGACTACAACAGTAAATAAACACAAGACATATATATACTCTATTAGCCACAACACAACCAGGCTTATATTTAATATGCCACAAATTAATCCTGCATAAAAACACCTACGTCTTTGTTACGCTAGCTCCTAGCTCCTCTGCTAGCTCCTAGCTCCATAGAACACGCCAATACAATTCAAACACCTGATCAACACACACAATCACTCAGCCCAAAAGACCGTTCACCTAACCCAAGGTTCATAAAGCTTATATATTTTAAAAAAGTTACGTACATACGCAAAAAAAAGTTGCGCACATACGGTCAAGCGATCAAATGTTTAGAAGCCAAAGCTGCATACTCACAGTAGCACGTCTGCGTCTTTGTCATCCAAATCAAAGTAATCCTGGTAAGAGTCTGTGTTGTCCCAGTTCTCTACAGGCGTCTGTGTATCGAAGTCAAAAGTCCTCCTGGTTAGAGTCTCTGTTATCCGAGTTCTTCCATCTTGACTGCATCTTTCGGGAATGTAAACAAAGAAGCGCCGGCTGTGTACTGTTGTTGCTGACTACGTTCGAAAAATACGTCCATTTCGCACCGACAACGTTCTTCTTTGCTTGCTCAGCTTCCTTCTCCATAATGCAATGAACATGATTGCAACAGATTCACCAACACAGATGTCCAGAATACTGTGGAATTATGAAATGAAAACAGAGCTTTTTCGTATTGGCTTCAATGTGGAAGGCATACCCGTGTTCGCCGGTCTACGTCACGCGCATACGTCATCCTCAGAGGCGTTTCGAACCGGAAGTTTAGCGGCAAATTTAAAATGTCACTTTATAAGTTAACCCGGCCGTATTGGCATGTGTTATAATGTTAAGATTTCATCATTGATATATAAACTATCAGACTGCGTGGTCGGTAGTAGTGGCTTTCAGTAGGCCTTTAACGCTTCAACTGCGGTGTGGCGTCTAACCTAAATCATGACCATAAATTGATTTTTTTTTTTTTAAGTTAATTTTATTTATAACATGCTGTTATGATTAACAACATGTTAATAACACGTTAATAACTTAAAACAAACAAACATAATAGACAAAAACAAATGCGACACAAACGATCGGGAGAAGTTTAGGTCGATGTTACCATAGTTGGGGAACTGGTTAGGAATGATAACAAGTTAATACCATAAAAACCTTGACATGTTCATAACCAAACGTTACACGGGTGAATCACAAAACATTCATTTAACCTAAAAAAAATGTGAATTGTTGGACCAAAACTTGGTGGGGGTTTGGGGGGGTATAGTACCAAATATGATACATTAGTATCGCGGTACTATACTACAAACTCTGTTTCCATATGAGTTGGGAAATTGTGTTAGATGTAAATATAAACGGAATACAATGATTTGCAAATCATTTTCAACCCATATTCAGTTGAATATGCTACAAAGACAACATATTTGATGTTCAAACTCATAAACTATTTTTTTTGTGCAAGTAATCATTAACTTTAGAATTTGATGCCAGCAACACGTGACAAAGAAGTTGGGAAAGGTGGCAACAAATACTGATAAAGTTGAGGAATGCTCATCCAACACTTATTCGGAACATCCCACAGGTGTGCAGGCAAATTGGGAACAGGTGGGTGCCATGATTGGGTATACAAGTAGATTCCATGAAATGCTCAGTCATTCACAAACAAGGATGGGGCGAGGGTCACCACTTTGTCAACAAATGCCTGAGCAAATTGTTTAGGGACAACATTTATCAATTTATATTTATATTGCAAGGAATTTAGGGATTTCACCATCTACGCTCCGTAATATCATCAAAGGGTTCAGAGAATCTGGATAAATCACTGCAGGTAAGCAGCTAAGCCCGTGACCTTCCATCCCTCAAGCTGTACTGCATCAACAAGTGACATCAGTGTGTAAAGGATATCACCACATGGGCTCAAGGAACACCTCAGAAACCCACTGTCAGTAACTACAGTTGGTCGCTACATCTGTAAGTGCAAGTTAAAACTCTCCTATGCAAGGCGAAAAACCGTTTATCAACAACACCCAGAAACGCCGTCGGCTTCGCTGGGCCTGAGCTCATCTAAGATGGACTGATACAAAGCGGAAAAGTGTTCTGTGGTCTGACGAGTCCACATTTCAAATTGTTTTTGGAAACTGTGGACGTCGTGTCCTCCGGACCAAAGAGGAAAAGAACCGTCCGGATTGTTATAGGCGCAAAGTGTAAAAGGCAGCATGTGTGATGGTATGGGGGTGTATTAGTGCCCAAGACATGGGTAACTTACACATCTGTGAAGGCGCCGTTAATGCTGAAAGGTACATACAGGTTTTGGAGCAACATATGTTGTTATCATGGACGCCCCTGCTTATTTCAGCAAGACAATGCCAAGCCACGTGTTACATCAACGTGGCTTCATAGTAAAAGAGTGCGGGTACTAGACTGGCCTGCCTGTAGTCCAGACCTGTCTCCCATTGAAAATGTGTGGCGCATTATGAAGCCTAAAATAGCACAAGGGAGACCCCCGGACTGTTGAACAACTTAAGCTGTACATCAAGCAAGAATGGGAAATAATTCCACCTGAGAAGCTTCAAAAATGTGTCTCCTCAGTTCCCAAACCTTTACTGAGTGTTATTAAAAGGAAAGGCCATGTAACACAGTGGTGAACATGCCCTTTTGAACATCAAATATGTTGTCTTTGTAGTGCATTCAATGGAATATGGCTTGAAAATGATTTGCAAATCATTGTATTCCGTTTATATTTACATCTAACACAATTTCCCAACTCATATGGAAACGGGGTTTGTAATACTGGTATACCGTACAACCCTAGTAGGTAAGGTATTATTTGTTTGCTTCATTCCCATGAGAATCCTGCGTGTGGCTGAAGCATAAAGACTATCCAGGACTATATTCCGTGTGCCAAACAACCACAAGGTAGCAGATAATACTGTATCATCTATTTGGTGAAGGTTAATTCTGGATTATATATCACGTCTCTCACCTGGATAGTAGAAGGTTGTGGACACACCCACAAGTTGGTCAACTTTCACATTCGACTTGCACCCGGAAATGGCGAAAAATACGAGAAAAGACGCCCAACTTTTTCCTTTACCATTTGTGAGGATTATGATTAATTCTTCATCCAAACGGGAAGATATAAACATCCCAGTGAGAGCAGACATTGTACAGTATGTGACTATTTTATTATGTATGTATATTTTGTTTAGCACTTAACAATACTGCTACATGATGCTTACACTGCTACTTGCCAATATTTAACATTTTATTTCTAGAAATTTCTCCAGTTTTAAGATCTATCTAACTATTTTTAGTCATTGACTTTACATCGTAACCTTATTTTTAGCATTAATTATATACATTTTTGCTCAATCCTAGTTTAAAAATGTTAAAATTGAGAACATAAAATAAGATATCAAATAAGATTTTTTGGGTTTCTCCACACAGAAAATCATATTTAAAGATTCTGCAAAATTAAATAATGTTTGGTTTCAGAATAAAATACTTAATTCTAGTTTAAAAGTCCTGATACTTTCTAGATATAAATGTCTTAATTTATGATGTCTAATCAAGCAAAATGATGATGTCTAATCAAGCAAAATGTAACTAGATGCATAGACAGAAAACGCTGAATGCTTAAAATTAGCAAATTACGTACAAATGAATTCTTCATCTAATCGGGAAGATATAAACATCTCAGTGAGAGCAGACATTGTACAGTAAGTGACTGTTTTATTATGTTTGTATATCTTGTTTAGCACTTGACAATACTGCTACACGATGCTTACACTACCGCTTGCCAATATTTAACATTTTAGTTCTAGAAATTTCCCAGTTTTAGGAACTATTTACCCATTTTTAGTCATTGACTACACATGGTAACGTTAATTTTAGCATCAGTAATTACATATATTTTTTAAATTCTAGTTTAAAAATGTTAAAATTGAGAACATAAAATAAGATATCAAATAAGGTTTTTTGGGTTTCTCCGCATAGAAAGTCCTATTTTAAAGATTCTGCAAATTAATTAATGCTTGGTTTCAGAATAAAATACTTATTTCTAGTTTAAAAGTTCTCATAATTTGTAGATATTATTGTCTTAATTTAGGATGTCTTGTGAATAGTAGACACAACTCCAAAAAAGTGCAGGTGCCCTTTGAGAGCTGCAGGCCGAGGATTGTGATTAATTCTTCATCCAAGCGGGAAGATATAAACATCCCAGTGAGAGCAGACATTGTAAAGTAAGTGACTTTTTTATTATGTTTGTATATATTGTTTAGCACTTAACAATACTGCTACATGATGCTTGCACTTCCACTTGCTAATATTAAAAATGGTATTTATCTCCAGTTTTAAGAACTATTTACCTATTTTTTGTCATTGACTATACATGGTAACCTTAATTTTAACATGAGTAACTTTGTTTGATTCTAGTTCAAAAATGTTAAAATTGAGAACATAAAAAAAGATATCAAATAAGATTTGCTGGTTTTCTCCACACAGAAAATCATATTTAAAGATTCTGAAAATTAAACAATGCTTGGTTTCAGAATAAAATACGTATTTCTAGTTTAAAAGTCCAGATACTTTCTATACATACATGTCTTAATTTATGATGTCTTATCAAGTAAAACGTAACTAGATGCATAGACACAAAACGATGTATGCTTAAAATTAGCAAATTACGTACAAATTAATTATTCATTTAATCGGGAAGATATAAACATCCCAGTGAGAGCAGACATTGTACAGTAAGTGACTATTGTATTATGTTTGTATATCTTGTTTAGCACTTAACGATACTGCTACATGATGCTTGCACTGCCACTTGCCAATATTTAACATTTTATTTATAGAAATGTCTCCAGTTGTAACAACTATTTACCTATTTTTAGTCTTTGACTATACGTGGTAACCTTAATTTTAGCATGAGTAATTATATATTTTGTTTGATTCTAGTTCAAAAATGTTAAAATTGAGAACATAAAATCAGATATCAAATACCATTTTTTTGGTTTTCTCCACACTGAAAATCATATTTAAAGATTCTGCAAATTAAATAATGCTTGGTTTCAGAATAAAATACTTATTTCTAGTTTAAAAGTTCTCATAATTTCTAGATATTCATGTCTTGATTTAGGATGTCTTGTGAATAGTAGACACAACTCCAAAAAAGTGCGAGCTGCAGGCCCAGGATTATGATTCATTCTTCATCTAAGCGGGAAGATATAAACATCCCAGTGAGAGCAGACATTGTAAAGTAAGTGACTTTTTTATTATGTTTGTATATATTGTTTAGCACTTAACAATCCTGCTACATGATGCTTGCACTTCCACTTGCCAATATTAAAACAAATATTTATAGAAATTTCTCCAGTTTTAAGAACTATTTACCTATTTTTTGTCATTGACTATACATGGTAACCTTAATTTTAACATGAGTAATTTTGTTTGATTCTAGTTAAAAAATGTTACAATTGAGAACATAAAAAAAGATATCAAATAAGATTTGCTGGTTTTCTCCACACAGAAAATCATATTTAAAGATTCTGAAAATTAAACAATGCTCGGTTTCAGAATAAAATATGTATTTATAGTTTAAAAGTCCAGATACTTTCTATACATATATGTCTTAATTTATGATGTCTTATCAAGTAAAACGTAACTAGATGCATAGACAGAAAATGATGTATGCTTAAAATTAGCAAATTACGTACAAATTAATTCTTCATTTAAACGGGAAGATATAAACATCCCAGTGAGAGCAGACATTGTACAGTAAGTGACTATTGTATTATGTTTGTATATCTTGTTTAGCACTTAACGATACTGCTACATGATGCTTGCACTGCCACTTGCCAATATTTAACATTTTATTTATAGAAATGTCTCCAGTTGTAACAACTATTTACCTATTTTTAGTCTTTGACTATACGTGGTAACCTTAATTTTAGCATGAGTAATTATATATTTTGTTTAATTCTAGTTCAAAAATGTTAAAATTGAGAACATAAAATCAGATATCAAATACCATTTTTTTGGTTTTCTCCACACAGAAAATCATATTTAAAGATTCTGCAAATTAAATAATGCTTGGTTTCAGAATAAAATACTTATTTCTAGTTTAAAAGTTCTTATAATTTCTAGATATTCATGTCTTGATTTAGGATGTCTTGTGAATAGTAGACACAACTCCAAAAAAGTGCGAGCTGCAGGCCCAGGATTATGATTCATTCTTCATCTAAGCGGGAAGATATAAACATCCCAGTGAGAGCAGACATTGTAAAGTAAGTGACTTTTTTATTATGTTTGTATATATTGTTTAGCACTTAACAATACTGCTACATGATGCTTGCACTTCCACTTGCCAATATTAAAAAATGTATTTATAGAAATTTCTCCAGTTTTAAGAACTATTTACCTATTTTTTGTCATTGACTATACATGGTAACCTTAATTTTAACATGAGTAATTTCGTTTGATTCTAGTTAAAAAAAATTAAAATTGAGAACATAAAAAAAGATATCAAATAAGATTTGCTGGTTTTCTCCACACAGAAAATCATATTTAAAGATTCTGAAAATTAAACAATGCTTGGTTTCAGAATAAAATATGTATTTCTAGTTTAAAAGTCCAGATACTTTCTATACATACATGTCTTAATTTATGATGTCTTATCAAGTAAAACGTAACTAGATGCATAGACAGAAAACGATGTATGCTTAAAATTAGCAAATTACGTACAAATTAATTATTCATTTAAACGGGAAGATATAAACATCCCAGTGAGAGCAGACATTGTACAGTAAGTGACTATTGTATTATGTGTGTATATCTTGTTTAGCACTTAACGATACTGCTAAATGATGCTTGCACTGCCACTTGCCAATATTTAACATTTTATTTATAGAAATGTCTCCAGTTTTAACAACTATTTACCTATTTTTAGTCTTAGACTATACTTGGTAACCTTAATTTTAGCATGAGTAATTATATATTTTGTTTAATTCTAGTTCAAAAATGTTAAAATCGAGAACATAAAATCAGATATCAAATACCATTTTTTTGGTTTTTCTCCACACAGAAAATCATATTTAAAGATTCTGCAAATTAAATAATGCTTGGTTTCAAAATAAAATACTTATTTCTAGTTTAAAAGTTCTCATAATTTCTAGATATTCATGTCTTGATTTAGGATGTCTTTTGAATAGTAGACACAACTCCGAAAAAGTGCAGGTGCCCTTTGAGAGCTGCAGGCCGAGGATTGTGATTAATTCTTCATCTAAGCGGGAAGATATAAACATCCCAGTGAAAGCAGACATTGTACAGTAAGTGACTATTGTATTATGTTTGTATATCTTGTTTAAGCACTTAACGATACTGCTACATGATGCTTGCACTGCCACTTGCCAATATTTAACATTTTATTTATAGAAATGTCTCCAGTTTTAACAACTATTTACCTACTTTTAGTCTTTGGCTATACGTGGTAACCTTAATTTTAGCATGAGTAATTATATATTTTGTTTAATTCTAGTTCAAAAATGTTAAAATTGAGAACATAAAATCAGATATCAAATACCATTTTTTTTGGTTTTCTCCACACAGAAAATCATATTTAAAGATTCTGCAAATTAAATAATGCTTGGTTTCAGAATAAAATACGTATTTCTAGTTTAAAAGTTCTCATCATTTCTAGATATTCATGTCTTGATTTAGGATGTCTTGTGAATAGTAGACACAACTCCAAAAAAGTGCGAGCTGCAGGCCCAGGATTATGATTAATTCTTCATCTAAGCGGGAAGATATAAACATCCCAGTGAGAGCAGACATTGTAAAGTAAGTGACTTTTTTATTATGTTTGTATATATTGTTTAGCACTTAACAATACTGCTACATGATGCTTGCACTTCCACTTGCCAATATTAAAACATGTATTTATAGAAATGTCTCCAGTTTTAAGAACTATTTACCTATTTTTTGTCATTGACTATACATGGTAACCTTAATTTTAACATGAGTAATTTTGTTTGATTCTAGTTCAAAAATGTTAAAATTGAGAACATAAAAAAAGATATCAAATAAGATTTGCTGGTTTTCTCCACACAGAAAATCATATTTAAAGATTCTGAAAATTAAACAATGCCTGGTTTCAGAATAAAATATGTATTTCTAGTTTCAAAGTCCTGATACTTTCTATACATACATGTCTTAATTTATGATGTCTTATCAAGTAAAACGTAACTAGATGCATAGACAGAAAATGATGTATGCTTAAAATTAGCAAATTACGTACAAATTAATTATTCATTTAAACGGGAAGATATAAACATCCCAGTGAGAGCAGACATTGTACAGTAAGTGACTATTGTATTATGTTTGTATATCTTGTTTAGCACTTAACGATACTGCTACATGATGCTTGCACTGCCACTTGCCAATATTTAACATTTTATTTATAGAAATGTCTCCAGTTTTAACAACTATTTACCTATTTTTAGTCTTTGACTATACGTGGTAACCTTAATTTTAGCATGAGTAATTATATATTTTGTTTAATTCTAGTTCAAAAATGTTAAAATTGAGAACATAAAATCAGATATCAAATACCATTTTTTTGGTTTTCTCCACACAGAAAATCATATTTAAAGATTCTGCAAATTAAATAATGCTTGGTTTCAGAATAAAATACTTATTTCTAGTTTAAAAGTTCTTATAATTTCTAGATATTCATGTCTTGATTTAGGATGTCTTGTGAATAGTAGACACAACTCCAAAAAAGTGCGAGCTGCAGGCCCAGGATTATGATTCATTCTTCATCTAAGCGGGAAGATATAAACATCCCAGTGAGAGCAGACATTGTAAAGTAAGTGACTTTTTTATTATGTTTGTATATATTGTTTAGCACTTAACAATACTGCTACATGATGCTTGCACTTCCACTTGCCAATATTAAAAAATGTATTTATAGAAATTTCTCCAGTTTTAAGAACTATTTACCTATTTTTTGTCATTGACTATACATGGTAACCTTAATTTTAACATGAGTAATTTCGTTTGATTCTAGTTAAAAAAAATTAAAATTGAGAACATAAAAAAAGATATCAAATAAGATTTGCTGGTTTTCTCCACACAGAAAATCATATTTAAAGATTCTGAAAATTAAACAATGCTTGGTTTCAGAATAAAATATGTATTTCTAGTTTAAAAGTCCAGATACTTTCTATACATACATGTCTTAATTTATGATGTCTTATCAAGTAAAACGTAACTAGATGCATAGACAGAAAACGATGTATGCTTAAAATTAGCAAATTACGTACAAATTAATTATTCATTTAAACGGGAAGATATAAACATCCCAGTGAGAGCAGACATTGTACAGTAAGTGACTATTGTATTATGTGTGTATATCTTGTTTAGCACTTAACGATACTGCTAAATGATGCTTGCACTGCCACTTGCCAATATTTAACATTTTATTTATAGAAATGTCTCCAGTTTTAACAACTATTTACCTATTTTTAGTCTTAGACTATACTTGGTAACCTTAATTTTAGCATGAGTAATTATATATTTTGTTTAATTCTAGTTCAAAAATGTTAAAATCGAGAACATAAAATCAGATATCAAATACCATTTTTTTGGTTTTTCTCCACACAGAAAATCATATTTAAAGATTCTGCAAATTAAATAATGCTTGGTTTCAAAATAAAATACTTATTTCTAGTTTAAAAGTTCTCATAATTTCTAGATATTCATGTCTTGATTTAGGATGTCTTTTGAATAGTAGACACAACTCCGAAAAAGTGCAGGTGCCCTTTGAGAGCTGCAGGCCGAGGATTGTGATTAATTCTTCATCTAAGCGGGAAGATATAAACATCCCAGTGAAAGCAGACATTGTACAGTAAGTGACTATTGTATTATGTTTGTATATCTTGTTTAAGCACTTAACGATACTGCTACATGATGCTTGCACTGCCACTTGCCAATATTTAACATTTTATTTATAGAAATGTCTCCAGTTTTAACAACTATTTACCTACTTTTAGTCTTTGGCTATACGTGGTAACCTTAATTTTAGCATGAGTAATTATATATTTTGTTTAATTCTAGTTCAAAAATGTTAAAATTGAGAACATAAAATCAGATATCAAATACCATTTTTTTTGGTTTTCTCCACACAGAAAATCATATTTAAAGATTCTGCAAATTAAATAATGCTTGGTTTCAGAATAAAATACGTATTTCTAGTTTAAAAGTTCTCATCATTTCTAGATATTCATGTCTTGATTTAGGATGTCTTGTGAATAGTAGACACAACTCCAAAAAAGTGCGAGCTGCAGGCCCAGGATTATGATTAATTCTTCATCTAAGCGGGAAGATATAAACATCCCAGTGAGAGCAGACATTGTAAAGTAAGTGACTTTTTTATTATGTTTGTATATATTGTTTAGCACTTAACAATACTGCTACATGATGCTTGCACTTCCACTTGCCAATATTAAAACATGTATTTATAGAAATGTCTCCAGTTTTAAGAACTATTTACCTATTTTTTGTCATTGACTATACATGGTAACCTTAATTTTAACATGAGTAATTTTGTTTGATTCTAGTTCAAAAATGTTAAAATTGAGAACATAAAAAAAGATATCAAATAAGATTTGCTGGTTTTCTCCACACAGAAAATCATATTTAAAGATTCTGAAAATTAAACAATGCCTGGTTTCAGAATAAAATATGTATTTCTAGTTTCAAAGTCCTGATACTTTCTATACATACATGTCTTAATTTATGATGTCTTATCAAGTAAAACGTAACTAGATGCATAGACAGAAAATGATGTATGCTTAAAATTAGCAAATTACGTACAAATTAATTATTCATTTAAACGGGAAGATATAAACATCCCAGTGAGAGCAGACATTGTACAGTAAGTGACTATTGTATTATGTTTGTATATCTTGTTTAGCACTTAACGATACTGCTACATGATGCTTGCACTGCCACTTGCCAATATTTAACATTTTATTTATAGAAATGTCTCCAGTTTTAACAACTATTTACCTATTTTTAGTCTTTGACTATACGTGGTAACCTTAATTTTAGCATGAGTAATTATATATTTTGTTTAATTCTAGTTCAAAAATGTTAAAATTGAGAACATAAAATCAGATATCAAATACAATTTTTTTGGTTTTCTCCACACAGAAAATCATATTTAAAGATTCTGCAAATTAAATAATGCTGGGTTTCAGAATAAAATACTTATTTCTAGTTTAAAAGTTCTCATCATTTCTAGATATTCATGTCTTGATTTAGGATGTCTTGTGAATAGTAGACACAACTCCAAAAAAGTGCGAGCTGCAGGCCCAGGATTATGATTCATTCTTCATCTAAGCGGGAAGATATAAACATCCCAGTGAGAGCAGACATTGTAAAGTAAGTGACTGTTTTATTATGTTTGTATATACTTTTTAGCACTTAACAATACTGCTACATGATGCTTGCACTTCCACTTGCCAATATTAAAAAATGTATTTATAGAAATGTATCCAGTTTTAAGAACTATTTACCTATTTTTTGTCATTGACTATACATGGTAACCTTAATTTTAACATGAGTAATTTTGTTTGATTCTAGTTCAAAAATGTTAAAATTGAGAACATAAAAAAAGATATCAAATAAGATTTGCTGGTTTTCTCCACACAGAAAATCATATTTAAAGATTCTGAAAATTAAACAATGCTTGGTTTCAGAATAAAATACGTATTTCTAGTTTAAAAGTCCAGATACTTTCTATACATACATGTCTTAATTTATGATGTCTTATCAAGTAAAATCTAACTAGATGCATAGACAGAAAACGATGTATGCTTAAAATTAGCAAATTACGTACGAATTAATTCTTCATTTAAACGGGAAGATATAAACATCCCTGTGAGAGCAGACGTTGTACAGTAAGTGACTATTGTATTATGTTTGTATATCTTGTTTAGCACTTAACGATACTGCTACATGATGCTTGCACTGCCACTTGCCAATATTTAACATTGTATTTATAGAAATGTCTCCAGTTTTAACAACTATTTACCTATTTTTAGTCTTTGACTATACGTGATAACCTTAATTTTAGCATGAGTAATTATATATTTTGTTTAATTCTAGTTCAAAAATGTTAAAATCGAGAACATAAAATCAGATATCAAATACCATTTTTTTGGATTTCTCCACACAGAAAATCATATTTAAAGATTCTGCAAATTAAATAATGCTTGGTTTCAGAATAAAATACTTATTTCTAGTTTAAAATGTCTCATAATTTGTAGATATTCATGTCTTGATTTAGTAGACACAACTCCAAAAAAGTGCGAGCTGCAGGCCCAGGATTATGATTCATTCTTCATCTAAGCGGGAAGATATAAACATCCCAGTGAGAGCAGACATTGTAAAGTAAGTGACTTTTTTATTATGTTTGTATATATTGTTTAGCACTTAACAATACTGCTACATGATGCTTGCACTTCCACTTGCTAATATTAAAAATGGTATTTATAGAAATGTATTTAGTTTTAAGAACTATTTACCTATTTTTCGTCATTGACTATACATACTAACCTTAATTTTAGCAGGGATAATTATATTTTGTTGAATTATTCACTATATTTTAGTATTTTTGTTTGCTGACTTTTGCTAGTGTTTATTTACGAGTTAGAATGCACAGAAAAAGAAAAACGCGAGTCATTGTCTTAACTCCAAAAAAAAAAGTGCGGGTCCCCTTTAAGTGCTTCAGATTGTTCCCAATCTTGGCCAGGGTAATTATGATGTAAGTGGAACAACAGCGTGAGGTGTGTGTGTGGTAATTAACCCCGGGCAGCTGAAAAATGAGTCTAATGAGTCGAGCGGGGCATTGAATCTGTTCAATCAATCCTTCCTGTTCCTTCTTTTCTAGGGTGTTTAAATTTATCAGTGGCCCTGTAATTGTTAACGGCGACACCCGTTTGAACCCATTTAGCACACGACAACACATCGTTTGTTTTCCCGCCGACCGTGCGAGCGACCCAGGAAGTCCTATCTCGCTCGATTTCTGTTTATTCGCGTTCGTGCCTTTGTTTGCACAGGTGGTCACTCACTGCAGCTCATTCCCGCGTCCAATTAACGCAGTCAAGCCGTGCATTTTTTTATTTATTTTTGATAGACGGTTAACACGAAAATTAAACGGCAATTTATGACCCCAAATTCCGAAAGACGAGGGTAATCGAGTGACTCGTGCTTTAGGCTCCAGTGACTGAACTTCATTATGCTGATTGTATTTTCAGCTCAACTAAACAACAAAAATAAAATGGTCAATTAAGTAACGCTTCAATTTATGAAATTAATACAACTTGCATGATAATGCAGCACATGACGGCGATTGTGATATTTACGTGTTGTGTACGTATACGCAGTGAAGTTGGCATGTTGTGTAATTCGTAAATACAAACAGAATACAATGATTTGCAAAGCATTATATTCAACTTATATTCAATTGAATAGACTGCAAAGACATGATATTTAATGTTCAGACTGAAAAAACACTCTTTTACTATGAAGCCATGCTGTTGTAACACGTGGCTTGGCATTGTCTTGCTGAAATAAGCAGGGGCGTCCATGATAACGTTGCTTGGATGGCAACATATGTTGCTCCAAAACCTGTATGTATTTTTCAGCATTAATGGTGCCTTCACAGATGTGTACGTTACCCATGCTTTGGGCACTAATACACCCCCATACCATCACACATGCTGGCTTTTACACTTTGCGCCTAGAACGATCCAGATGGTTCTTTTCCTCTTTCTTACGGAGGACACGACGTCCACAGTTTCCAAAAACAATTCGAAATGTGGACTCGTCAGACCACAGAACACTTGTCCACTTTGCATCGGTCCATCTTAGATGAGCTCGGGCCCCAGCGAAGCCGGCGGCGTTTCTGGGTGTTGTTGATAAATGGTTTTCGCTTTGCATAGCAGAGTTTTAACTTGCATTTACAGATGTAGCGATGAACTGTAGTTACTGACAATGGTTTTCTCAAGTGTTCCTAAGCCCATGTGGTGATATCCTTTACACACCGATGTCGCTTTTAATGTGCTTAAACTGTTGGACAATTTGCTCACGCATTTGTTGACAAAGTGGTGACCCTCGCCCCGTCCTTGTTTGTGAATGACTTAGCATTTCATGGAATCTACTTTTATACCCAATCATGGCACCCACCTGTTCCCAATTAGCCTGTTCACCTGTGGGATGTTCCAAATAAGTGTTTGATGAGCATTCCTCAACTTTTTTGCCACTTTTTTGAAACATGTTGTAGGCATCAAATTAACTAAAATGTCAAAGTAAAATTAAAGTGCACATGAAAATGCAGCGTCACCATTTTAATCATACTTTTTGCGCTTAAAAACGTATATTTCTCACTTTAGCTCCGGACTTCTTCTGTTTGTTTCTTATCGTTTTTACTGCCACAAGTGGTGGAAAAGTGTATTACAACCGAGTACCGCTGCGGCCCATACGGACCGCAGCTGACAAACAGATATTTGTTGGGCCCTATGGTTAAGAAACACTGGGCCAGAGGATCTGGTAATGGTGGATTCAATCAATCAATCAATCAATCAGTGTATTTATATACCTCTTGATCGCACATGTGTCAAAGGGCTGCACAAGCCACAACGTCATCCTCGGCTCAGATCCCACATCAGGGCAAGGAAAAACTCAACCCAATGGTCCGAGTGGATACGGTTAATAATGTGAGAGTCTGGTCCATAATGGGGAGTGGACTGGACTTGATTTATTGGCTATTCTGGGGTGTTATAAAGAACAACCTACACTACCGAACCAAAAACCGTGTCACAAAACCGTGGTCAGACCCAAACCGTGGATTTTGTGAACCGTTCCGCCCCTAGTACGCACACATTTAGATTTTTGATACCTGTTTTTCAATCGCCTGTAATCAGACAAGATTGCAACCAGGGTTTAGTTCCTTATAATCCATTAAAGGCCTGATAGTTTATATATCAATGATGAAATCTTAACATTGCAACACATGCCAATACGGCCGGGTTAACTTATAAAGTGCAATTTTAAATTTCCCGCTAAATTTCCGGTTGAAAACGTCTATGTATGATGACGTATGCGCGTGACGTAGCCAGTAGAACAGAGGTATGGCTCCCCCATTGAGGCCAATACAAAAAAATCTGTTTTCATTTCATAATTCCACAGTATTCTGGACATCTGTGTTGGTGAATCTTTTGCAATTTGTTTAATGAACAATGGAGACTGCAAAGAAGAAAGTTGTAGGTGGGATCGGTGTATTAGCGGCTGGCTGCAGCAACACAACAAGGAGGACATACTTGGATAGCAGACGCGCTAGCCGATGCTAGCCGCCAACCGCATCTGTGATCGGGTGAAGTCCTTAATCGCGCCGTCGATCGCTGGAACGCAGGTGAGCACGGGTGTTGATGAGCAGATGAGGGCTGGCTGGCATAGCTAATGTTTTTATCATAGCTCTGTGAGGTCCGGTTGCTAAGTTGCTAAGTTAGCTTCAGCGTCGTTAGCAACAGCATTGTTAAGCTTTGCCAGGCTGAGAATTATTAACCGTGTAGTTACATGTCCATGGTTTAATAGTATTGTTGATCTTCTGTCTATCCTTCCAGTCAGGGATTTATTTATTTTGTTTCTATCTGCATTTGAGCCCAATGCTATCACGTTAGCTCAGTAGCTAAAAAGCTTCGCCGATGTATTGCCGTGGAGATAAAAGTCACTGTGAATGTCCATTTCGCGTTCTCGACTCTCATTTTCAAGAGGATATAGTATCCCAGGTGGTTTGAAATACAAATCTGTGATCCACAATAGAAAAAGGAGAGAGTGTGGAATCCAATGAGCCAGCTTGTACCTAAGTTATGGTCAGAGCGAAAAAAGATATGTCTTTCACTGCATTCTAGTCCGTCACTCTAACGTTCCTCATCCACAAATCGTTCATCCTCGCTCAAATTAATGGGGTAATCGTCGCTTTCTCGGTCCGAATCGCTCTAGCTGCGTTGAAAACAATGGGGAAATATGAGGAGGTGAACATCTGACTACGTCACGCTACTTCCGGTAGGGGCAAGGCTTTTTTTTTATCAGAGACCAAAAGTTGCGAACTTTATCGTCGTTGTTCTCTACTAAATCCTTTCAGCAAAAATAAGGCAATATCGCGAAATGATGAAGTATGACACATAGAATGGATCTGCTATCCCCGTTTAAATTAAAACAATTCATTTCAGTAGGCCTTTAAATTCATTGCATAATCAAACCAAAACGGTTCAGTGTGACTCACAAGCCTGACATCTAAGATTGACACATTACAAGAAAAAACTAAGATCCGATCCGAATCTGGATGTCGCCGACATTTGAGGTGAACTGGATGACTCAGTGGTCCGTCTGAGCAACAGAATCCGTCAACAACTGGCGAGGAAATTGCAGCCAAACTTATGACCAAAGACGCTGAGAGCGATGCCAATCAGACTCGTGTTCAACCATTAAAACCATGAAAACCTGCCAAACTGCCAGCCTCCTTCTCAGCGGGACAAATAAATGATATGAAAAACTTACTGGAAAGTGTTTGAGTTGGCTGAAAAATAAACAATATTTCGCTTTGATGTACGGAAAGTCGAAAGAGAAGTCAGGATTGCGCTACTTTGAAATGATCTGTATTTTTTTAAAGGCCTACTGAAATGACATTTTTTTTATTTAAACGGGGATAGCAGATCCATTCTATGTGTCATACTTGATCATTTCGCGATATTGCCATATTTTTGATGAAAGGATTTAGTAGAGAACATCGACGATAAAGTTCGCAACTTTTGGTCGCTGATAAAAAAAAAGCCTAGCCTGTACCGGAAGTAGCGTGACGTCACAGGTTGAAAGGCTCCTCACATTTCCCCGTTGTTTACAATGCAGCGAGAGAGATTCGGACCGAGAAATCGACGATTACCCAATTAATTTGAGCCAGGATGAAAGATTTGTGGATGAGGAAAGTGAGAGTGAAGAACTACAGTGCAGTGCAGGACGTATCTTTTTTCGCTCTGACCGTAACTTAGGTACAAGCTGGCTCATTGGATTCCACACTCTCTCCTTTTTCTATTGTGGATCACGGATTTGTATTTCAAACCACCTCGGATACTATATCCTCTTGAAAATGAGAGTCGAGAACGCGAAATGGACATTCACAGTGACTTTTATCTCCACGACAATACATCGGCGAAGCTCTTTAGCTACTGAGCTAACGTGATAGCATCGGGCTCAAATGCAGGTAGAAACTAAATAAATAAACCCCTGACTGGAAGTATAGACAGAAAATCAACAATACTCTTAAACCATGGACATGTAACTACACGGTTAATAATTCCTAGCTTGGCGAAGCTTAACAATGCTGTTGCTAACGACGCCATTGAAGCTAACTTAGCAACGGGACCTCACAGAGCTATGATAAAACATTAGCTATCCACCTACGCCAGCCCTCATCTGCTCATCAACACCCGTGCTCACCTGCGTTCCAGCGATCGACAGAAGGACGAAGGACTTCACCCGATCATCCGTGCGGTCGGCGGCTAGCGTCGGCTAGCGCGTCTGCTATCCAAGTCAAAGTCCTCCTGGTTGTGTTGCTGCAGCCAGCCGCTAATACACCGATCCCACCTACAACTTTCTTCTTTGCAGTCTTCATTGTTCATTAAACAAATTGCAAAAGATTCACCAACACAGATGTCCAGAATACTGTGGAATTTTGAGATGAAAACAGAGCTTTTTTGTATTGGATTCAATGGGGTACCAATACTTCCGTTTCAACGATTGACGTCACGCGCATACGTCATCATACATAGACGTTTTCAACCGGAATTTTAGCGGGAAATTTAAAATCGCACTTTATAAGTTAACCCGGCCGTATTGGCATGTGTTGCAATGTTAAGATTTCATCATTGATGTATAAACTATCAGACTGCGTGGTCGCTAGTAGTGGCTTTCAGTAGGCCTTTAAATGCAGCTCTTCAATCTGCAATTGTCTAAAGTAGGATTTTCCCTTGGGAGGTGCCTGGAACATGTCAGGGAGAAGTGCAGCAGCATGAGAAAGATGAAGCAAAAAACAAATGCACCAATTTAGTTGTAATGTGATGGAAAACCTGCATGTATCCTTGCACTATGCCATTAGAAATTGCAGTATTTATGTGGAAAAGTACACTCTGACCAGAGAATAACCTTGTCTGCATGACTCTCTCTTCTCGTCTTCTCGTTTGTAAGTGTCTACTTCTTCATTCCAGTTAACAGTGAACCATTGTCTCCACTGAGATGCTCTCCCCCTCCTCCAAACTGAACTTACTCCCTCTCTTTCAGCTTGTATTTAGTATATAAAGAAAATCATATATCTCACTATTGCACACTCCTTACATACTTTGTTATGATTGTGACCTGTGCCTTTTGAAATGCTTGATCTTTCAAAAAAAAAAATCTAAAAAAAGACCATTTTGTTTGACTAATTGATTAGAAAATTTCCAATACAATATCAAAGACAGAATAAAGTGATTTTTAGTTGTTTACAGTCAAAGACTGAACAGAAAACTCCGCAGGACTTCTTGTATCGGAGCTTTTTTCAGAAAGCTTAGCTACAAGTCAAAATAATCCGATTTTTTTTTTGTGTGCTAATATCGGACCGATATCTGATATCGATATTGGATAAGGACTTTTAAAATATGCCGATTTGTTATGTGTAGAAGTTAGTTGAGTGGAACATATTTGAATGGATGAAGTTTGACTGACAGTACAAACGGGATCTCCTTCATGTCGAGCAGCAGTCTTACACACTAATTAGCCAGAGAGGTGGGCTTCGCGGTAGCAAACGACAGCGCCGCTCGCCCCTGAGGGAGGAGCTGACTGATGAAGGAGCGATTAAGATGGAAAAATCTTGATGTTGCCGCACTTTGTGGCTGAGCC